>NC_091443.1:38496525-38796525 GCF_964237555.1 Oryctolagus cuniculus
GCATTATGTCAGGATGTGGTGCATATTGAAAGTATAAATAGACTTATTAAAAGTTTAGATAAGCTCATGGATAACAGATTGGGGAAATAATGATATTTTGGGATACGCTCACAATACTTGAAAGGGATCAGACCAACTCTTCCCATTATGTCTCTTAGTGAGCTCATTAAAGGTGAATAGACATGGGTAGGATATACAGAGTACTTCAAAAAGCTTATGTGAAAATAAAATTGAAAAGACAAGTTTTTTTGGCACAATAATTTTTTGAAATCCATTCATTATTTTTCATAATACACATTTCCTGTAAATCGTTGAAGATTCTGAATATGCATGGACTTCAGAATTTTTTGCACCAAAATAAACTTAAATTTTAATTTCGTTTTCCACAAAATTTCGAGGTACCCATGTGTTAGATTATTATTAATCGAATAAAGACAGTTGCCAAAATGTCGGGAAAAACTGGGTCCATTGAATGATCTATGTTCCAAAGTTACAAATGCAAGTGCAGGAGCGCACTGAAAGAGTGTAACTTAAGTACTAGGACCATCTGATCTTTGTTATTGGAGAAGTGAACATTAACATGTATGTGTTGAATATGGGCAGAACTAGGGATCATGTAGCCTTCTCTTTCAAAGACCACCATGTTGCCTGTGTCAAGTCTTTTTGTGCAGAGAACTAGCATCTTGTCTGCAAATTAATGCATAATAAATGAGACCCAGCCATACATATAAACTGAAATAAAAGCTTCCTTTAAGCTATAGCCTCTAAAAAACATTCCTGGAAAAGGGCCTCTATTCTTTAAACTGGAAATGTGGTAGAAATATTTTTGTAGTAATTTTTTTTTACAAATAAATTTTATTGGCATTCTTTGTTGTCTCTCCCAGTATGAATTAGTTCCTTGCATGATTTACTTCTGTTTGCAATGAAGAAGGCTGAAACTAATTTAAATCAAAACAGCCTGCAGCTCTAGTAGGGTGCATGTGGTACTGTTTCTCACCTTCTGTCTTCGCTGATGATGATATGTCTTTCCTTCACCAAATATGCTGGCATGTTTTTAAAGGACATCTCCATATGTGTTCATAAACATTTATTTGTACATACATGAGAGAGACACATAAAAATGAATGCATAACCAGTTATTACCACAGATACTCTATATCATGATCAAGCCATGCTCTATGTACTTTATCTTGTGATTACAGATGGTTGCTACTAAAAACCATACCTCAGAATCTGAAAATGGTAAACTACTATGGTCCTCCATTTCGGTATCCTAGTTAATGTTAAGGGAGAAATTCTAGACAAATTGCTTTTTGTAAGCTTATAATGTTTTGAGAACTTAAAGAATTAAAATGACTGTTTTTAGAGAGATTTTTCTGTGATTTCTTTATGAACTTCTTTATGCCTGTTACATGAATGTGTAAAAATTGGGTGTTAATGAGAAATCAATGCCTGTACTGCACATTCAGTTGAGCACTGTATTTTGTAACTGAATAAGCAAATCAAGCTGAATTCTCATCATCTGGCAGTAGCTTTCAGGCGAGCATTTTTTACCTCCATGCTTTTGTTCATGGTGTCCTCCTATTTAGTGCTCTTTTTGCTTGTTATTCCTTCTTGCCACTTAGATTTTCTACCTGGGCTCACTGTCATTTTGCTTCAAGTATATTCTTTTGAGATTCATTTAGTCAGGCTCTGCTGGTAGAAAAAATTCATTATTTGCCTGAAAACATTGTCTCTGGCTATAGAATCTTTTTTTTTTTTTTTTTTTTTTTTGACAGAGTGGACAGTAAGAGACAGAGAGAGAGAGAGAAAGGTCTTCCTTTGCCATTGGTTCACCCTCCAATGGCCGCCGCGGCTGGCGCGCTGCAGCCGGCGCACCGCGCCGATCCAATGGCAGGAGCCAGGTACTTATCCTGGTCTCCCATGGGGTGCAGGGCCCAAGCACCTGGGCCATCCTCCACTGCACTCCCTGGCCACAGCAGAGAGCTGGCCTGGAAGAGGGGCAACTGGGACAGAATCCGGCGCCCCGACTGGGACTAGAACCCGGTGTGCTGGCGCTGCAAGGTGGAGGATTAGCCTCATAAGCCGCGGCGCCGGCACCTGGCTATAGAATCTTATGTTGGTGGCTGTTTTCACTGTACATTGAATATATGTAAAATGGTTGATTTTTGAGGCCAAACTATTTTTGTATCAGTGCATATGGTGTATTCAGAATTCTCATGAAATTGTGTACTATGGAAAAAGCATAGACTTCAAAAGCATTTTCACACTAAAAGCTTTTAGTTCTGTTTTCCATGAACCTCTAAAAAATGGTATTTATTTGAGAGGCAACTGGGGAGGGAGAAATAAGACAGACACACCTCCCAATTGCTAGTTCACTCTCTAAATGTTTGCAATAGCTGAGGCCAACCCAGGTCAAAGCCAATAGCCAAACACAATACATGTCTCTCATGCTGGTGGCAGGAACGTGTTTACCTGAATCATCACTACTGCGACCCAGATCTGCATTGGCAGAAACAACTCAGGAGCCAGACCTGATAGGAGATGTGGGTGTCTTAACTGCTCAGACCAAATGCCTGCTAGCCTCCATGAACTTAAAAAAATACATATTTATTTTGATAGAAAGAAAAAGAATGTGTGCTCCCATCTGCTAGTTTACTCCTCTAATACACAACATTGGGGGTTGATCCAAGTCAAAGGCAGCAGCCAGGAACTCAGTCCAGGTATTCCACATGGGAGGCAGGGATCCAGACATTTGAGCCATCACCTGATGCCTGCCAGAGTGCTCATTGGCAAGAAACTGGAATTATAAGTGGAGCCAAGACTCAAACCTAAGCACTCAGATTTGGGGTACAGGCATCACAAGATGCGTCTTAACTACTAGCTAAATGCAGTTTTCCGTGAACTTTGAAGTATCTTTATATCATTTAACAGTCTCTTGGTTTTATAAAGTCAGCTGTCAAATAAGCCTTTTGGAGGTGATCTGCCTTTTTTTCTGTGGATGTTTTTGCTTTGTCCTTTGTGTAATGCAGTTTTATTACGATGTGTCTATAGGTTCATTTTATTTTCTTACTCAAATTTCATCATTCCTGTATTCGGCATCTTTGATTCCTTGTTGGTCGTTTCTTCACGTCTTGTCCAATGCTCTTGTCCTGTTGCTCTCCTCTTTCTGGAACTCTAGTTAAGTATGTTAACTATCACTCCTTAGCCCAGGTATGCTAATTTTTCTTTCATAGTTCCGTTTTCCCATTTTACTGCATTCTGAGTGATTTGTTCTTCCCTGTTTTCTAGTGTAATAATTTTCCCCTCCTCTGGTGTCTTATGTTGCTGTTGAATATATCCATTAAGAATTTTTTGCTTTTTAATTTGGAGATAACTTCAAATATTTAAAGTTTATAGATATATTGCAAAAATAAAAACAGAAGAAATAACACTTTAAACCTTTCACCTAGATGCACCTGTTATCAATTGTTTACTCCATTTTGCTTTAGTACTTGTTGTGTAATTTTATATAAATATGTATACATAGAAATGTATATTTGTTTTTTAATGAATCATTTGTTGATAAGTTGCATACCTCATGATTCTTTGCTCCTGAGTACCTCAGTGTTTATTTCTGAAGAATAAGGATATTTTCATGTAACTACAGTATACTTATTAATAGCAATAGACTTAACACTCAAAAAGTATTGATACAGCATTTTAATCTACTGACATGTTCTATTTTGTTTCAATTGACTCCATAATGTCTTTTATAGCATTTTATACCCCTCTGGTCTGTGGCCAATGTAGAGGCAGGTATTTTATTCACTTGTCATTTCTTTTAGGACTTTTAATTTGGAACATTTCTTTGTCTTTTATGACCTTTACATCATGGAAGACAATAGACCCCACTACTCTATTTTAAGGCTAGAATATTTCTTATTTGCAGTGTTTCTAATATTCTCTCATAAATAGACTCAGGTTCTATGTTATTCAGAAGACTTTTTTGGTGATATTCTTTTGCAGGGCATCATACTTGGAGGTGCTATTAGTTTGGATTCATCAGTTATCTGATTTCTATACCATATAATTATGTTTTTTCTCTCCTTGGAACTAACAAGCATCTTAGGAGGTAACACTTCAAGATTACACAAATCCTGTTCCTTTTAAAATTGCCTCTTAGGGGCTAGCATTGTTGTATAGCAATTTAAGCTGCTGCTTGTGATCCCGGCCTCCTATACTGGAGTAGCAGGTCGAGTCCAGGTGTTCTGCTTCTGATTCAGCTCCATGCTCCTGTGCTGGGAAAGCAGGGGTAGATGGACCATGTGCTTGAGCCTCTGATACCCATGTGGGAGACCTCATGGAGTTCTGGGGTCCTGGTTTCAGCCTGACTCAGCCCTGGTTGTTGTAGCCATTTGGAGAGTGAACCTGTACATAGAAAATCATTCTCTTTCTGTCCTTCTGTCATTGTGGATTTCCAATAAAAATGATTTTAAAATAAAGTTGTCTCTTAGACTTAGCATTCACTGATAATCCTAGCCTGATTAAATCTAATCCTGTCCATTTTAAATGAATTTTGGATTTAAAAAGATCTGTTCCATCCTTTTCAAATCTGCTAGGGCCCATTTTAATATTTCCCTTTAATTTTTTTGTTTTTTTTTTTTCTTTTAAATTTTATTTATTTTATTTCCTTAATACAGGACACATAATTATTTTATAATATGTCTAATGACTGAATATCTGAAACCTTTGAATATCAGTTTCTGCATGTTACTAAATAATTATTCTGGTTCTTGATCATGATCCTTTTCTCCAGTGATGTAAATTTGGTCTGCAAATTTGCTCAAGAACTACCTCACGTTACAACTTCTTAGAAATTTTCTCCTCTAATCTACTCAGCAGTAGACACATTTTTTAAGTCCCTTGAGACTGGGAATGGATGTACTGAGTTGACTTGTAATTCACCCTTCCCCTAAGCATGTAGGCCTTTGGGAACAGTTTAATATGCTGAAGCTCTTTTTGTTTCCCTATCTTGCAGGACCTGAGCTTTGATTTGCTTCCCCTCCCCCTCAGAGGCCTACAAATGAAAGTTCAGAGTTACCCAATAGGCAAATGTCCTGGAGCAAAAGTATCTCCAGAGCTCAGTTCATTTATCTTAGCTCCCGATTCACTTAGATTTGGGCCTGATAATTCTATACTTTATCAGCTTTCTGATGGTTTTAAGATAATATTTGGGGTGAGCATTTGGACTAGCAGTTAAGATTCTGTTAAGACACACACATCCTAGGTTGGAGTACATAGGCTCCATAAGTGGCTCTGGCTCCTGACTCCAGCTTTCCGCTAATTCAAACCCTAGAAGGCAATTTTAAGATCTTTCAACTTTGTTCTAAACATCGTCTCTCTCTCTCCCCCTCTCTCCCCCTCTCTCCCCCTCTCTCCCCCTCTCTCCCCCTCTCTCCTCTCTCCCTCTCTCTTCCCCTCTCTCCCCCTCTCTCCCCCTCTCTCCTCTCTCCCTCTCTCTTCCCCTCTCTCCTCTCTCCCCCTCTCTCCTCTCTCCCCCTCTCTCCTCTCTCCCCCTCTCTCCTCTCTCCCCCTCTCTCCCCTTCTCTCCCTCTCTCTCCCCCTCTCTTCTCCTCTCTTCTCTCTCTCTCTCTCTCTCTCTCTCTCTCTCTCTCTCTTTCTCTCTCAGTAATGGCTCAAGTAGTTAAATCCCTGACACACTTGGGAAGACTAGATTGAGTTCTGGGCTCTGGTCTTGCACAGATACAGCTATTAAAACAAGCATTTGGGGAATGAACAGATTGGGGAGCAAGCGTGCTCTGTCCCTCTCGGCATCTGCCTCTCCCCTTTCTTCCTCCCTCTCAAATAAGTTATTCTAATTTTTCTTTAAAAAAGGATGCTTTTTCACATTGTCAAATATCATTTTTAGTAAAAAGACTAGCATGAATATCCAGGGCTACCATGTTCCACTATGTTATAATCTCGACCTTTAGTGTTTTTCTCTCCCTGTTCTGATCCTCCAAATTGACCTCCTTAGCTTGAATCTGTTCAAACGTCATCCTCTGTGAAGACTTACCTGAATACATTCTTCTACCAAGATGAGATAAATTATTCTCTTAATCCATTTGGACCCATCATATGGCTCATTCTATTCAAGGTTTGTTTTGCTTTTTTGTCTGTCTCTTCCAAATAGACCATATGTTACTTGAGACCAGGTACTGTATCTTATTCATTTTAGTGTACCTTGGGCATGGTAGACTGGCTGGCATATAACAGGCCTTTACTAGATGTATGTCAAATGAATGAAAGCTGACCCAACTTCCTGATGGGCTATTTAACAACTGGCATGTTTTGTCTTTATGTCCCCATTGCTTTGTGAATAAAACTTTTTAAAAAATATTTATTTATTTGAAAGAGTTACACAGAGAAGGAGAGGCAGAGAGAGAGAGGTCTTCCATCCACTGGTTCATTCTCCAATTGGCCTCAACAGTCAGAGCTACACCGATCTGAACCAGGAGCCAGGAGCTTCTTCCTGGTCTCCCACATGGGTGCAGGGGCCCAAGGACTTGAGCCATTTTCTGCTGCTTTCTCAGGCCACAGAAGAGAGCTGGATCAGAAGTGGAGCAGCCGGGTCTCAAACTGGCACCCATATGGGATGCCGGCACTGCAGGCAGCAGCTTTACCTGCTATGCCACAGCGCTGGCCCCATGGAACTTTTTTGTCAAGATGAAATTAAATAAGCTAAGGGATAGCATAAGTAGCATACCACACAGTGGAGGGGACACAAGTGAGTTGATTCAGAACAGTGTGTTTGTTGGTGATGCTGGTAGCAGTGATGGTAGAATTAATGTTGAAGAGGGCATAGTTCGTTTTGTCTAGCTAAACAAAAGCAAGTTTGGAATGTTTGGGAATCCATAATTCATATTTGTTAAGAGATTAAGGCTAGGAAGGAAGATAAAGATAGAGTTGAACCAACTACAGAGTCAGAATAGTTAAATGGTGACTCTATTAGTAATGGTTCCCAGAGAAAACCAATAGGAGATATAGATATATGCCAAGATTTCAAAAATTTCATGGAAAATTCACATTCTGTTTTTTTTTTTCATGAACTTTTTGAAGACCCGTTGTAAATATAGATGGATGAGAGGCTTATTACGGGAATGCCTCATATGCTTATGGAGACAAGTTCCTTGAAAGGCTGGGATGCAAGTAGTATGACTCAGTTCAAGTGCAAAGCCTCAGGACTACAAAAGCTAATGGTGTGACTTTGAGTTTGACTCAGTAGACCTGAGAAAAAGTGGGGTGGGGAGGATTTGATGTAAGTCCAAAGTTCAGTGAGCCTGGAGTTCAAGAATGTCCAAGGGCTTGGAGCAGTGTCTCTTAACTCTGGGAGAGAGAGAGAACTCGTCTTCTGTCTTGCTTTTTGTTCTATCTTTTGTTTGATGGTGCTTATTCACAGTGAAGAAGGGGCTTTTCCTCTCAATTCACCAACTCGCACACCGATCTCCTATGGTAACATCTTCATGGACATACCCACAAATTGTGCTTTACCAGTTCTCTGCTTAGTCCGGTCAAACTGATAGTGGCACAAGTGGAGATGGTTTTAGGAGTATTCTTCTTTGGCTTCTGTTCTGCTCTTGGCATTGGATTAATGTGTGTTTTGAGGCTTACAACACATAACCTACTCCTGAGGGCAAGGAGAAGTTCTTTTGGGTTAAAGGGTATACTGAAGGATAAATTATCTGAAGAGAGATTTTATTTCCACCAACCTGTTCTTTTAAGACTTCAGAATGTGGCTCATAACCTGAATTACCTGATTGCTCCTTTTCTATGAATGATGGTCAGGCTGAACTTGTCACAAATCTGTGGTAATTATATGTTCCTAGCCTTCCTTCTATGATGTGCTCTTCAGTTTGTGCCTTTGTTGTCATGTTTCCGATTCAAGTGTGCCTTCTTATTGTCTTCCCAGAAACTACTAATAGTCTACCTCTACTAAACATGGCTTTTTTCCTATTATTCCAATCTATATGATAGTTATCTGAACCCTCAATATTCTACATTCAATGTCATGCTTTTGAATTATTTCCTACACTTGATCTTAGCCAAAAGACCGAGAAGCGATTGAATTATTTCCTAAAAGTCATTCCTCTTTCCCAATCTTGATTTCTGGCTCCTTGACTTACATCTTTAGTGTTCATGCTTGTAGGCCATTGATCTAGTACTGGTTGTGTGCGCTCAAGAAATACTTGTAAACCTCTTGAGTACAAACAAGAGGCATCTGCTCACCTCTCAAATCTTCAACCCATCCTGCGTTTCATGTGATAAAATGTCAGAGTACCATAGGAGCTAGATTGCAAAGGGGATTCTTTTTGTTGTGTTTTACAGTCTTTGCAAATGTGTGAGGGGAAACCATGTGGTTTTCCTGGCTTTAGGCTTCTAGAGACCAGAGTCTGTGAGTGGTACAGCCAGACTCTGAATTGAAGCCTGATGGTTACAGTTTAGGACTCATTCCTCTCTTGAGTCTTCTGTGAGAACACAGACATGGCATCATTTACCCTATAATAGGTAAAGTACCAGGGGGATGTGGTATCATTTTCTCTTCCTGACTTCCAATGCCTATAGAATTTGGTTTAAATCAACACATTGGTGAAAGTTATACCAATTGGATTTGTTTAATCCATATGCAGTTAAAATTAAAGAATCAGTAAAACAAAGTATTTTATTTCTTCTTTTCTGTTTACAGATTCTTTTCAGTGTTTTATGTAGACTGTCATAGCTACTCTGCACATAGCAGAACCTATCAGTGGATTATTGTACATGGGGTTTCCATAGTGTGTGTGGGGGTGCTGCTCTGACCATTTTCCCATGGAAAGCTCTGCCAACCCCTAAAGTGAGTGCCCTGGTGCTTTAAGTCTACTTTTGGAGGTGGCTTCCCCTTAGGCAGTCATTCTGAAGAGCCTTTCAAGAACCTGAAATGTTGCCATTGGAGCGTTTCCCAGAAGGAAATTGAACCACAATTTTTTGAAGTGCAAGGAACTCTCTACCAGGAGTATGTCATGTGTCTAGACATATTCTGATGTGTTTTTCATTACAATAATGCAATAACATGGGCTGTACCAAATGATAGGGTAAATTCATTAAGACTGTTTTCTTGTCCATTTCTTTCACAACACTCAGTGAAAAGGACACTGTGAACTATGAACCATCTATGTGTGGCATTTGCATTCTTCATTTCCTTTCCCTTCTGATCTCTTTGTACTTGTTTATTTTTCTCTTTGCTTATTTTGTTTCTTATTCCTCTCTAAATAGAGTATAAGAATTTATCAATTCTACCGAATTTCTCAGCTGATTAGAGAGGGGTAAAATCATCCTGGGCTGACTAATAGAGAGCCAGGGAATTACAAATAAATCAGCATTGCATAAGGGAGAGGAATGAAATTTAACTAAGGAAATTGGGACCTCTGCTGCCATGGAGAAAATAAATGAGACAATGTAGAGTCATTATAGGAAGACTGGGTGGTCTCCAAGAAAGAGGGCAGATTGTGCAAACTGACATTTGAGGAATCAGCCTGAATGTTGTTGCTTGGGAGCAGTTGCTATTCATTGGTGTCATAGCAGAATGTGCTCGATTCGTGGAACACTTGAGCACTGGCAGACAAGGGAGGCTCTGAAATATAGCAGGGCTTAACCTCCTAGTCTCTGAGGTGTGCTTCCTATTTAGAATGGGAAGTTTAGGGGCTCTTATTCTACCACTCTCCCTAGAATCCCAGCTGGACTGTCCCTGCGCCAGCAGGGATAAGAGCACACCTACAGAGAGAGGGCTTCGCCTTCCAGTCATCTGCATTCGCTTCCTTCTGAGAACTGTGGCTCCAGAGACAGCCTCCATCCACTACCCACTCCACTTTAAAACAAGAAGTAGGAAGGGCAGCTGTACTGAACAAAACATCCCCTGGCTCAGGCTGCTCTCTGGGGTTTGGATCTTGGGTACCATTACCTTAACCAAGTGAACTTCCTGGCTTCTGGATTCTCTCCTGCTTTTGCCTCCAGGATTCTTTTGCTTCTCTTCACCTTGTCCAGATTCCTCATTTCTACTTTCTGTTTTTCTGCATGACCACAAGTAACCATGGTTACTTATGTAATTTTCCTATTTTCTGAATGTTAAGAAATGTGTAGCCAGTATTCTAAGGATGCAAGCAGGGTATGGGACAATTTGGTGTGTAGTTATGTTTCTTTTGGCATATCTAGATTTCTTTGCATTTAAAAAATGAAATAAATTTATAATTTTTTAAATAGGAAGATTTAACATTAAAACTTGGATTTCTAACTTCCTGTGAAAAATTGGAAGATTTGGCTACCAATGCCTTAATGGGTGTTTCAGCTTCTACATTTAGTTTGATACAGTTTCCATCATGCAGTATTTCTTTTGCAGTTACAGTATTGCTATTTAAATTTCTTTTCTACTTATTTGAAAGGCAGGGAGAAAGAGAGTCAGATCTTTTATCTGCTGGTTCACTTCCTAAATGCCTGTGATAGCCACGGTGGGGCTAGGACAAAGCCAAGAGCAAGGAAACTCAATTCTGGTCCCCCACATGATTGGCAGGAATGCAAGTGCTTGAGCCATCACCTATTGCCTATAAGGGTACACATGAGCAGGAAGCTGGAATTGGGAGAAACCGTGACTTAAATCTAGGCACTCAGATATGCACTCTGCATTCCAAGTGGTGTCCCAATTCCTGTACCAAATTTTCCCCACTGTTATTATCTAGTTTTAAGAGTAGAGCATCTTGGTCGTTTTTCAGTTGCTATAACAAAGAATCATAGATTAGGTGGTTTATGAACTGTAGAAATCTATGTCTCAAAGTTCTGGAGGCTGGTTGCCAGCATGGTTGTGTTCTGGTAAGAACTGTTGTGTCTGGTAAGAATTTCTTCTAGAAAAAGGGCTAATGTACTTTTTAGAGTCTCTCTTATAAAGGCACTACTCATAACCATCAGGGTTCCACCTTCATGACCTAAATTAATTGCCAAATGCTACACCTCCTATCATCACAGGACTTCAATGTATGAATTTGGGAGGGAGGGCAGATGCCAGGTGCATTTTAGTCTATAACATGGAATCAAGAGAGCAATGAAACATTTATTTTATTTCAGTGTTTGTAGTTTTTTCCCAACAAGATGATCTTAAACTTTTCAGCTAGCTACCTGCTTCCCTTAAAGGCACTTGAACTCGTGGTCACTACTGAAACCTTGCCGGAGCTTGCTAGTTGATTCCAGGTTTGGATCTGGAGCTATTGCTTGATGCTCTTTTGGTTTTGACTATGCCCACCCCACCAATGCTGTTAGTTGGCCATTCCAGATCAGCTAATGGCTATACCTTGCTGTGACAGCATTGAAAGATGACATCTGAGATGCCAGATAACATCCAACTAGGACCCTGTTTATGGTTGTCAGCTCTATGAAAGCACCCATTATGTAAGGTGATGCTTTCAGGTATGACTTGGTGGGCATCACCTCTTGGTGATTTTGTGTTGTTTTCCGTCAGTCTCTCCTGAATGGAATTAAAGTTGTATTTTTCAAACCTAATTCTACTTCATATAAATCAACATGTCATCTGGAGGCCCAGGCTAGAAACAGTATGTGTTATCCCAGAAGGAGGAGAAAGATAATCTGAGGGGCAGTATATCACAGTTAGTTAAAGAACAGTGGTATTGCATAATAAATGTTTCTACATAATAGTTAATAGTGCAGATCCTGAAGCCAGAATCTCTGGGCATATTGTTTTTCTGCCACTGTTTAGCTGAGTATAAATTTCACAAGTTAATTAACTTTATCATTCAGTTTCTTCACTTGTAAAATAGCAATGGTTTTAAGAGTATGTACTTCCTAAGGATAGTGTGTTAAAAATCATTGTTTACAAAGCATCTGCCATTTCATAAACATTTTATAAATGTTGCCTATTACTGATATTTGTTTTTTTAAAAAAGGTTTATTTATTTGAAAGTCAGAGTTACACACGGAGAGGAGAGGCAAAGAGAGAGAGAGGTCTTCCATCCAATGGTTCACTCTCTAATTGGCCACAAAGGGGATCCGATCTGGAGCCAGGAGCCATGGAGCTTCTTCCGGGTCTCCCACATGGGTGCAGGAGCCCAAGGACTTGGGCCATCTTCTACTGTTTTCCCAGGCCATAGCAGAGAGCTGAATCGGAATGGAGCAGCTGGATCTTGAACCGGTATCCCATATGGTGCTTCAGGCTAGAGGGCGTTAACCCGCTGCACCACAACATCAGCCCCATTACTGATATTTGAATGTTTGCTATTTGGTGGGCTTTTAAGTTAGATTAAAAAGAAAACACATTATTCTTTTTGTGAAGAAACTCATGGTTTAATGTGTTAAAATAAGCATATTTGTGGAATAGTATGAGTGTAACTATAGATGTATTCATGTTATAATCAAGCCAGGAAGGTGCATACTCCTGCTTGGAGAGGGCATGGAAGGCTTCATGGAGATGTGTAACCTTCCTGAGGGAGAGACAAGAAGTTGCCACCACTTTAAATAGCATTCATGTTCATTTGAGCCAAGAGTGCAAGGACAAGCAAGGATCTGCAATCACTCACTGGTGTGTTCCTGAGTGAAAAAGGACCAGTTTTTCAGACCAGCTATCTGCATCAGCAGAACTTGACCATAAATGTGACAAGATCTTGTTGAGACCTTCAAACAATAAAGTCTCAAAATTAATTATTTCAAGTAGTGTAATAATGCATATCAGAGCAGCATCTGTCTAGACCAAGCAATAGTCTTTCTTACCAGTGACAGAAAAGCAGCATTGTGCCCTAAAATTGGAAGAGGTCTTAGATATCATCTGGTCTAATCCCGCATTTTATAGCGAAGAATATTAAAAGTCCCAGAGGAAAAGTAAATTTTATAATATGATTCATTACCATATCTGACAGACCTGGGACCAAAAGAATTATTGGTGATGCCCTTTTTTTATTGATTAAAAACAAAAGTGATATACAACAATGATCACCACTGGAGGCCCTGCTCAAGCAATTGTATATACATGTGCTTCAACTGAGTCGTATTTTTTATCAATTTAAAGACCACCAAGAGAGTGAGGGCACCTTAACACTAGAAAATATACACAAAGGTTTTTGGTAAGTAGCATTCACTGTGTTTTCACCACTAATTCCTGGCATTTAATAAACATTTGCTGAGTTGATTTCCATAGGTTTTATTGAATTGTACAACTATTTTAGTAAATGGGAGGGGTGATTTGCCATTGATATGCTTCATTCATTTTTTACGTTTAATACAATTTTGAAAGATTTGGATGAATAAATTGTAGTTTAACTGTGATTTGAATCTTGGAAACCATTGGCTACAGAACCTCATGAACACAAGCCACATTCAAAATTGCATGGATGTGATCACTGCTATGTGGGTAGCAAGATGGTCACATGCCAAATATAAAAATGCAGAAGATCCTGGACACTGTGAAGTTTGGGCTCAAGTTTTATCTGTACCATTTGTGTGGGTAGTAAGGTTCTAGATATTAATTTGTTAGACAAGAACACTAACATCTCCTCAGATCTGGAAAAAATGATGCTGAAATTCATATGGAGACACAGGAGAACTCGAATAGCTAAAGCAATCTTGTACAACAAAAACAAAGCTGAAGGCATCACAATACCAGATTTCAGGACATACTACAGGGCAGTTGTTACCAAAACAGCATGGTGCTGCTACAGAAACAAATGGATAGACCAATGGAACAGAATAGAAACACCAGAAATTAATCCAAACATCTACAGCCAACTTATATTTGATCAAGGATCCAAAACCATTCCCGGGAGTAAGGACAGTCTATTCAATAAATGGTGCTGGGAAAATTGGATTTCCACATGCAGAATCATGAAACAAGACCCCTACCTTTCACCTTACACAAAAATTCACTCAACATGGATTAAAGACTTAAATCTATGACCCGACACCATCAAATTATTAGAGAGCATTGGAAAAACCCTGCAAGATAAAGGTACCGGCAAAGACTTCTTGGAAAAGACCCCAGAAGCACAGGCAGTCAAAGCCAGAATTAACATTTGGGATTGCATCAAATTGAGAAGTTTCTGTACTGCAAAAGAAACAGTCAGGAGAGTGAAGAGGCAACTGACAGAATGGAAAAAAATATTTGCAAACTATGCAACAGATAAAGGGTTGATAACCAGAATCTAAAAAGAAATCAAGAAACTCCACAACATCAAAACAAACAACCCACTTAAGAGATGGGCCAAGGACCTCAATAGACATTTTCCAAAAGAGAAAATCCAAATGGCCAACAGGCACATGAAAAAATGTTCAAGATCACTAGCAATCAGGGAAATGCAAATCAAAACCACAATGAGGTTTCACCTCACCCCGGTGAGAATGGCTCACATTCAGAAATGTACCAACAACAGATGCTGGAGAGGATGTGGGGAAAAAAGGGACACTAACCCACTGTTGGTGGGAATGCAAACTGGTTAAGCCACTATGGAAGTCAGTCTGGAGATTCCTCAGAAACCTGAATATACCTCTACCATACAACCCAGCCATCCCACTCCTTGGAATTTACCCAAAGGAAATGAAATTGGCAAACACACAAGCTGTCTGCACATTAATGTTTATTGCAGCTCAATTCACAATAGCTAAGACCTGGAACCAACCCAAATGCCCATCAACAGTAGACTGGATAAAGAAATTATGGGACATGTACTCTATAGAATACTATACAGCAGTCAAAAACAATGAAATCCGGTCATTTGCAATAAAAGCGAGGAACCTGGAACACACTATGATGAGTGAAATAAGCCAGTCGCAAAGGGACAAATATCATATGTTCTCCCTGATCGGAAACAACTGAGCACCAAAGGGGAAACCTGTTGAAGTGAAATGGACACTATGAGAAACAGTGACTTGATCAGCTCTTGTCCTGACGGTTGATTTGCAATGTAATACTTTACCCATTTTAGTATTTTTTTTGTTCTAGTACTATTGGTTGAACTCTGTAATTAACACACAATTATCCTTAGGTGTTTAAATTTTAACTGAAAAGTGATCCCTGTTAGGAATCTGGAAATCATTATGCTGAGTGAAATAAGCCAGTCCCAAAGGGACAAATACTATATGTTCTCCCTGATCGGTGACAACTAACTGAGCAGCAAAAAGGAAACCTGTTAAAGTGAAATGAACACTATGAGAAACGGTGACTTGTTCAGCCCTTGCCCTGACTGTTAATGAACAACTTAATACGTTATCCCTCTTAGTATTTTTTTTTGTTTGTTCTACTTAATACTTTTGGTTGAATACTGTAATCAATACACAGTTATTCTCAAGTGTTGAAACTTAACTTAAAAGTGATCTCTGTTAAATATAAGAGTGGGAATGAGAGAGGGAAGAGATGTGCAATTCGGGACATGCTCAAGCTGACTTACCTCAAACGGTAGAATTAGAAACATACCAGGGATTCCAATTCAATCCCATCAAGGTGGCATGTACCAATGCCATCTCACTAGTCCCAGTGGTCAATTTCTGTTCACAATTGATCATAATGATAGGACTAAGAGCCAGCGGGAGTACAAACAAGACTAGTGTCTGCAAATACTAGCTGATAGAATCAAAAAGGGAGAGAATGATCCAACATGGGAAGTGAGATACACAGCAGACCCATAGAATGGCAGATGTCCTAAACAGCACTCTGGCCTCAGAATCAGCCCTTAAGGCACGTGGATCTGGCTGAAAAGCCCATGAGAGTATTTCAGGCATGGAAAGCCAAGACACTCTGGCAAAAAAAAAAAAAAAAAAAAAAAAAAAAAAAAACACCACAAAACAAAACCAAACCACCTAAATGAAAGATCTCCATGAGTGAGATCCCAGTGGAAAGAACAGGTCTTCAAAGAAGGAGGTACCTTTCTCTGAAGGGAGGAGAGAACTTCCACTTTGACTATGACCTTGTCTAAATATGATAAGAGTCGGTGAACCCAAAAGGCTTCCATAGCCTTGGCAACTCATGACTGGAGCCTAGGGAGATTCCTGATGCCATAAACAAGAGTGTCAATTTGTTAAGTCAACAACAGGAGTCACTGTGCACTTACTCCCCATGTAGGATCTCTGTCCTTAATGTGCTGTACATTGTGATTTAATGCTATAACTTGTACTCAAACAGTATTTTTCACTTTATGTTTCTGTGTGGGAGCAAACTGTTGAAATCTTTACTTAATGTATGCTAAACTGATCTTCTGTATATAAAGAGAATTGAAAATGAATCTTGATGTGAATGGAAGGGGGAGGGAGAGGGAAAGGGGAGGGTTGCAGGTGGGAGGGAAGTTAAGGGGGGTGGGAAGCCATTGTAATCCATAAGCTGTACTTTGGAAATTAAAAAAAAAAAAAAGAAAATGCACTCAAAATTCCAGGAGGCATTAACTTACAAGATAGAGTTAAAAATCTAGGAAAATGGTGTTTTATCAAAGGAAAGCTTTTAGTTGTATGAAAGTTCAAGTTAACCCAGCAAAATGAAAATTAAAAATTTAGCAATAGAGGGGAAGGAGAATAATATTGGTTTACTTCCTCTTGTATCTAAATTTTCACTAGAATCAATTTGTACACCTTTTATTTTTAAATGATTCTTACTATGGATTTTGTTGAGAGAATTTGACATGATTTTCAGATCCAGTAACCTTTGGCTGAAGATATAAAAAGAACTAGAAAACACAAAGGACATTGTGAAAATCCTACATTTATAACAATTTTTCCTGTTTGTAGCTGGACTTGCTGCAGCTTTCCAATTTAAATTTATCATAAAACTGATGGGCCAGAGGAAAAAATACTGAAAAATGACAAGGAACTGAGAACCCACCTGGAATACTGCTTTATGTTTCAACTGTCATTGTGTCACAAATGAAAGGAAAACAAAAAAAAATTTTTTAAGTGAGCTGGGGTAAAGAATGTCAAGCTTGCAAAAGCTAAAAATAGGGAGCTCATGACTAAACAGGTTTTTGTAGCCATATACACATATTTGAAAGTTTTAAACCCAAAGGCAAGAAAATGGTGCTTCATTCTTTGGATATAATGGTAAAAACTTAAGAAAGGTTTACATTAAACCTCAAAAAATAACAAAAAATTTTTGAAATCTTATCCAAAAATGGCCTTTGACTTCCTGTAGAAATGAGGTTTAAAAAAGCAAACTCCAATTCTCAGTGTGTGGAAATTTATTTAAATGCTTCTAGGGAAGGAAATGAGAAGATTTTGTAGTGTTTCTAGTTGTATGGATCCAGGGTTAAAATCAATACCGTGTCCAGATAAAGATTTTCGGAAGTTTGTATGGGAGAAAGAAAATCCTGATGGTTTGGAGAGGTGTGATGGATATGGATGAATGCTTGCCCCTTGTATGTAAAAATAAATGATCTTTCAGTGTTGACTTGGCTGCAGACTCCATGTCTGTGTGTAGTAGGAGGTCAATGCACAGCAGGGAGGCCAGAATGTAAGGAACAAAACTGGCAAGTCCATCATGTGTGGTGCTGGTGGGAAAAGGGTGTGAGTCATTTCCTAAAGTTGGGAGATGTGTATATTATGGAGTTGTGTGTGCCTGCACCACTTTATGGATGTACAAAACTTGGTATATTATTTTATGGAATTGATAATACTTGGGAAATTTCATAGTGTCTTCCCTTGGGCTATTTCCTAATCTTTTCAAAAACAAAGAGAAGAACCTTTGTCTCCAGTTGACCTGTTGCCTTGGTGAACACAGTTGCAAGACTGCATTCAACTAGGACTGTCACTTGGACTATCCACACTTTGTGTCTCCAGTACAGAGATCTCAGGGTGGATGGACTCCAACTATGGTAGTTCAAGCCCACAAGAAAGGTTTACAGAGCATCTCATGGGAGCTGCAAGGCTTCCGTGGGAGTGATTTGTGACTGTATCTACTCTAACCTTAGGCTGCCCTCTGTCACAGGTACAAAATATAGTAATCACCTTCCCAATCACCCCAAAGTTTTATCTTATTATGGCTTCTACTAGAAGTCTCATTATGGAAATCCAAGTCTCAAACTACTCATTACCGGGGCTGGTTACTCTAAAAAATGTTATTTCCACTGCATCCTATTGCTCAAATTCCTAAACCAGCCCATGTCAAGATCAAGGGGAATAGATTTCACCTCTCAATGAATGGAAACAATAACAGAATATGTGGCCATCTTCAATCCACCACATTCACCATTCTAACATGACCTATATAAATTTTTATAGAGATATAAATTTTTATATGCTTCAGTCAATTGCAACATTTTTCATTGATGCTAAAGTTGTCATAATCTTTGGCTAATGTTAACTTTTTAAAAAAAATTATTTGAAAGTCATACTTACACTAGGAGAGCCAGGTGGCAAAGAGAGAGAAGAAGAGAGAGAGAGAGAGCTCTTCCAACCACTCATTCACTCCCCAAATGGCTGAAACACAGGGGCTGGGCCAGGCAGAAACCAGGAGCTTCTTTCAGTTCTCCCACATGGGTGCAGGGGCCCAAGCACCTGGGCCATCTTCCACTGCTTTCCCAGGCACATTAGCAGTGAGCTGGGTCAGAAGTGGAGCAGCCGGGACTTGAACTGGCATTCATATGGGACACTGACACTGCAGGCAGAGGCTTAACCTTCTTTGCCACAATGCCAGCCCCAGATCGACTTCTGAATCCTTTGACATGACCTTACTAACATTTCATAACTTTTTATTTATATGGAATGACAAATTGTGGCTTCTAAAACTAGAGTCAGTTGTTTATACAGCAAATCTTGGTATTTGGGGTGGGGGGTGGAAATAGCATTTTAAAGTCATTGATTCTATGCTTCCACAGAAAAGACTATGAAAACAGTTAAAATTATTTTGCATATTAACTTTTTTTTAAAAGAATTATTTTATTTATTTTGAAAGACAGAGGAGTTACAGAAGAAGTAGACCCAAGAGAGAGAGAGGCCCTCCATTCCACTGGTTCACTCCCCAAATGACTGCAGCGGCCAGAGCTGAACTGATCCAGAGCCAGAAGCTTCCTCCAGGTCTCCCACGCGGGTGCAGGGGCCCAGGAAGTTAAGCCGTCCACTACTGCTTTCTCAGACCATAGCAGAAAGCTGGAAGAGGAGCAGCTGGGTCACGAACCGGCGCCCATATGGGATGCTGGTGCTACAGGCTGGGGCTTTAATCTGCTGCACCACAGTGCTGGCCCCTTGCATATTAACTTTCCATTTCTTCTATTTAAAATAATAGTTGTATCTAAACTGAGTATATAGTCTGCCTTTTAACCTTCCCTATCAACTCCTGTTTGAGCTTAAAATAACTTTAAAATACCTAAATATTTACAATAACTAAAAATAACTTTATTTAATGCTCATCACCAGTTGATGTCCTGATTGACATTTTGGTGTCATCAAATCTATAATAGATTTCTTCTGGAAGAGGTTATAGAAATAATAGTTCCTAAATTTTTGTGTGTCAAATAACAATGTTTTTGACTTTTATACTTGAGTGATTTAGGCTTATATATGTGCTATTTCTCATTTCTTTTGAGTATCTTGAAAGTGTTACTCTGTGTTCATAGAACATAAAACATTGCTATTGAAAAAATGTAATAATTTCACTTTATTTCCATTATCAGTCATTTTTTGGCCAGGATACTCAAAGATTCTTTATCTATATAAAAATATATATTAACATGAATTTATTCAATGTAATTATGCCTTAATAATGTTACTAATATAATTTGTTTACTTAGATTATAATAGAAGACCATCTTAAGAAAATTATGCTTATATTGGAAACTCTTATTAAATGTATATGTTTATTAATGATTTTACTGAATGATTTTAGAAATTTGAATAGAAGATTATAACAAATACTTACAGCAGCACAAAAAATAAGCATGCAAAAATAAGATCATTTTTAATGAACCAAAATAGTCAATATTTGAAAGGGGAATTCTAAAATGTTAGTTCTAAAACCTGTATGTTATGAATTCTTGTGCACTTCTCCTGAAGAGTCAAAATTAGTAGGATAAGTCGAGTGGATCCTGGAACTTGTAGTTTTATAATGCTGTTCTGGGGTTTTGATGCACAATCAGGTTTGTAACCATTGGCCTAAAGTTCATACTTTTTCAGTGTTATAGATAGGAAAGGAATTAGAGATAACAAATATAAAGAACTCTATATTGCTCCCCATTCCTCCCCCACATTTTGAATTTTAATGTTCCATTTCACATCTTTCTAGAATTCCTGCCTCAACATATTAGTGTACTTATTATTATTTTTTTTATTACAGTCAGAGTGGACAGTGAGAGAGAGAGATAGAGAGAAAGGTCTTCCTTTGCCATTGGTTCACCCTCCAATGGCCGCCGCGGCTGGCGTGCTGCAGTCGGCGCACCGCGCTGATCTGAAGGCAGGAGCCAGGTGCTTCTCCTGGTCTCCCATGGGGTGCAGGGCCCAAGCACTTGGGCCATCCTCCACTGCACTCCCTGGCCACAGCAGAGAGCTGGCCTGGAAGAGGGGCAACCAGGACAGAATCCGGCGCCCCAACCGGGACTAGAACCCGGTGTGCTGGCGCCGCAAGGCGGAGGATTAGCCTAATGAGCCGTGGCGCCGGCCAGTGTACTTATTTTTATTGTTTTGCTTTTTAGTCATTTAGTCACTAAATATGTAGATGATTTACACAATATGTTTACTGTGTTAGAACATTCTGAATGTGTATGTATAGCTACTCTTACTAGTGAGTGTTCTACCTTCCATTATTTTTTCGTTAGGGTCTCCTTTTAGTTCTTAGAATTGCTTTCATGAATCAGGTCTGGTGCTGATGAATTCTCCCAGATTTTCTTTGAGATATCTTTATTTCTCCTTTGCTTCTGAAGAATAGCTTTGCTGGGTATAGTATTCCAGGTTGATGATATTTTCCCTTCAGTACTATGAAAGTACTCCCTTCTGGCCTATAAGGTTTATGCTAAGAAGTCTGTAGACAGAAAAATTGGAACAGCCTTATCTGTTATTTGTTTCTTTTCTCTTGAAACTTTGAGATTATTCTCTTTATCTTTAACCTTGGAAAGCTTGATTACAATGTGTCTTGGGGTAGACTTGATTGAGTTGTATCTGACTGGTGTCATCTAACCTGCCTGTACCTGGATAGTTGTCTTTCTCTAGATTTGGGAAGTTTTCTGTTTCCTCTGAAAATTTTCTATTCCTTTGGCATTCTCAAGTCCCTCTTTTTAATTTATTTTATTTCAAAGGTGAAGATACAGAGCAAAAGAGAGAGATGGAAAGACCTTCATCCCACTTCACTCTCCAGTTGGCCTCAACAGGAAGGGTTGGCTCAGGCTGAAGACAGGAGCCCGGAACTCCATCTAGATCTCCCACATGGGCAGTAGAGGCCCAAATACCCTGGCCATCCTGCTGTCCTTCCAGGTGCATTAGCAGGGAGCTGAATTGAAAGTGGAGCAGCTGGGACTCAAACTTTTGCTTGTGTGAGATGGCCGCTTAACCAGCTATACCACCATACCAGCCCTTCTCAAGTCCCTCTTGATCTCTAATAACTAAGATATTTGCTCCTTTCATGCTGTCCCCAAGATTCTGTAGACTATCTTCACCTTTTTTCACCTCCAGTTGTGTTTTTTTTTTAATTTTTATTTAATGAATATAAATTTCCAAAGTACAGCTTATGGATTACAATGGCTCCCCCCCCCATAACGTACCTCCCCCCTGCAACCCTCCCTTTTCCCACTCCCTCTCCCTTTCCATTCACATCATGATTCATTTTCGATTCTCTTTATATACAGAAGATCAGTTTAGCATACATTAAGTAAAGATTTCAACAGTTTGCTCCCACACAGAAACATAAAGTGAAAAATACTGTTTGAGTACTAGTTATAGCATTAAATCACAATGTACAGCACACTAAGGACAAAGATCCTACATGAGGAGTAAGTGCACAGTGACTCCTGTTGTTGACTTAACAAATTGACACTCTTGTTTATGGCCTCAGTAATCACCCTAGGCTCTTGTCATGAGCTGCCAAGGCTATGGAAGCCCCCTGAGTTCACTGACTCTGATCATATTTAGACAAGGCCATGGTCAAAGTGGAAGTTCTCTCCTCCCTTCAGAGAAAGGTACCTCCTTCTTTGATGACCCGTTCTTTCCACTGGGATCTCACTCATGGAGATCTTTCATTTAGGTTTTTTTTTTTTTTCTCCCCCAGAGTGTCTTGGCTTTCCATGCCTGAAATACTCTCATGGGCTTTTCAGCCAGATCCACGTGCCTTAAGGGCTGATTCTGAGGCCAGAGTGCTGTTTAGGACATCTGCCATTCTATGGGTCTGCTGTGTATCTCACTTCCCATGTTGGATCATTCTCTCCCTTTTTGATTCTATCAGCTAGTATTTGCAGACACTAGTCTTGTTTATGTGATCCCTTTGGTACTTAGTCCTATCATTATGATCAATTGTGAACAGAAATTGACCACTGGGACTAGTGAGATGGCATTGGTACATGCCATCTTGATGGGATTGAATTGGAATCCCTGGTATGTTTCTAATTCTACCGTTTGAGGTAAGTCAGCTTGAGCATGTCCCGAATTGCACATCTCTTCCCTCTCTCATTCCCACTCTTATATTTAACAGCGATCACATTTCAGTTAGGTTTCAGCACTTAAGAATACTTGTTTATTGATTACAGTATTCAACCAAAAGTATTAAGTAGAACAAACAAAAAAAAATACTAAGAGGGATAACATATTAAGCTGCTCATCAACAGTCAGGGTGAGGACTGATCAAGTCACCGTTTCTCATAGTGTTCATTTCACTTTAACAGGTTTCCTTTTTGCTGCTCAGTTAGTTGTCACCTATCAGGGAGAACAAGTGGTATTTGTCCCTTTGGGACTGGCTTATTTCACTCAGCATAATGTTTTCCACATTCCTAACAGGGATCACTTTTCAGTTAAAATTTAAACACCTAAGAATAATTGTGTATTAATTACAGAGTTCAACCAATGGTACTAGAACAAAAAAAAATACTAAAATGGGTAAAGTATTACATTGTACATCAACCGTCAGGACAAGAGCTGATCAAGTCACTGTTTCTCATAGTGTCCATTTCACTTCAACAAGTTTCCCCTTTGGTGCTCAGTTAGTTGTCGCTGATCAGGGAGAACATATGTTATTTGTTCCTTTGGGACTGGCTTAATTCACTCAGCAGTTGTATGTTTTTTAACAGCTTGTCTTCAAGCTCATTGATTCTTCTACTGGATCTCTTCTGCTGTTGATGCTTTCTGTTGCATTTTGAGTTTTGTTAAGTGTCCTTTTTGATTGAAGAATTTCTTTTTTTTTACTTATTTACATTTTATTGGGATATTGTTTTTGTAGCTGCACTTTGTCAGCACTATACTGTTGTTTTTGTGCCCTCATTGGGCTTGGTATAGTTTGTTGTAATGGTTTTCTAGTTGTACAATAAACAAAGAAGATTGAATCAGTCATATTCCTGGATTTATGACACAAAATCATTGATTATTTGCAAGGCCACTAGGTTTTTAATATATTTATTCTTTTTATTGGTTTGTTCCTATCCATTTTCCCTCTCTCTGTACAACCATCTTAATGCTTAATGCTTATCCTTTAATTGCAGGTAGTCTTAAGAATGTATATTACTTTTTACTTTATTTGAATGGGAGATTGTTTTAAACTTTATCTTTTTTTTCTACTCAGTACTAATTTTGAAATCCTTTGTTACTATGAGTGCATCTAGTCCTTTGCTTCCACCTTAATTCTCTATGTGCATCTGGTTATACATCTGTCCACTTCCACAGTGATAGACATCCTGAATTGTTTGATTTTTAAAAATTGCTTCCACCTTACTGTCCTCTTTGTTAGAGTACTAAATTGTTTCTCTGTATTTTGAAGTCTGTTGAATTTCTTTAGAACAGCTATTTTAAATTCTTCATCCAAGCATTTGACAGGACCAGATACTAGGTTGTTGGTTTCTGGCACCTTATTTTGCTCGTTAGGTGAGGTTATGCTTCCCTGCGAGTTCTTAACACTTGTGTGTAGTACATGACATCATCTGTGCATTGAAGGATGAATTATTTTTTTTCTCTGTCTTTGTAATCTGACTCCATTTGCGGCTGTCCTAAAAGTTCTAAGCAGTCTGTTTATTTTTCTCTAAGCCTATTCTTAAAGGAGAAACTATTTGAAAATATTCATTGTATTGCAGTTGGGAAATTAGTTCTTCCTTTTCCTTGCATCAAAGCCAGAGAATTCATCAGTCACATTTCCTATTTGTAGTTCCCTAAAGCAGTTCTGCCATTCCAAGGCCCTGTGTCATCATAAAGAGTATTCCTTCTACTCCTTCTCTCTCAGGTGGTCTTTGTCCTTTGGAGTTAAAGATTCTGGAGTATTTATTTCTTCATACTCAGTTTTTATAGAGTTGTAAATAAAGCAATAAGCAACAAAGTTCCTTTCCTTATGGAGCTTATATACCACTGGAGGTGAATAAATACATAAACAATGTAATTTCTGTTATTTAGATGGTTAGTTTGAAAGGCAGAGAGACAGAGAGGAAGATATTCTCCCCAAATGCTCACAATAGCCAGAGCTAGAATAGGTCAGAAGCTAGGAGCTAAGAATTCAATCTGAGTATCCCACATGGTTGGCAGGGGACCCATCACCTGCTATCTTCCAGGGTACACATTAGGAACCTGGAATCGGAAGAAAAGCTGAAACTTGAACCCAGGTACTCTGAGATGTAATGTGGACATCCCAAACAGCATCTTAACCACTGTATCAAATATCAGCCCCAAAAGTAATGTAAAATAGTGCTAGGGCCAATGAAAAAAAGAGGAAGGTAAATTAACAAAATAACTGTAACAAAATTACTCTAGATGTGAAAGAATGAAAGGTAGATATCCTGTACTATTCTCTCTAATAAGCCCATTATAGTATGAAAACCAGACACCTGATTTTTTTGGTTTGAAAAATTAAAATTTTGATATGTCTTATTCCCAGAGAGCAGGCTGTTCAAACTTCTCGCTAGCAGAGGCTGCAGATTAATATTTTAGTAGGAAGTTACCTTGTATCTAGAAGTTTTGGGGTGTCATTTGAAAGATTTGCATCATTGAGTTAAATGAAAAATGACTTGCACTTGGAGGAAAGGCCAGATCTATTATCTACTTCTAGCCAAATAAATGAATTCTGACAAAGCTCTCTGGGCTTCCAACACTCAGGACAGCCACTAGAATATGTGGTACTGTCTTGCTCTGTCAGGAAAAAAATGTGTGCTCGACACTGGTGAACAAGAAGAAGAATCCAAGGCACCTCACCCATTCGGTAAGCAGATCAAGAATTGGCTTTGAGCCCCTACCCACCTTCTTGGGAGATTGTGCAGGACAAGAACTGCTTGCTCATTGTGCTGCATTCCAGGATAATTACATGAGTTGTCTTGTTGAATAGTGACAGTGTACATATATGTGAGTATACATGAAAGATTTTTGATTTCCTATGAAAGGAGACCTTTTAGTATTATATAGTACATGTACAAAATTCTGTGAATGGTTTATGCAGACAAAATTATATAATGTGTAATATGTGGGTGCTATTTTTGAAAAAATTCTCTTAAACTACACTTCATTTTTCTGCTATTCATACATTTTTGTGCTAATATTGAAAATCATTTTGAGCTTACTTCATGCTACAGGAAAAGTAATACTGCCCAGTAGATCTAGGAATTAGTCATTGCCTTTATGACTTCATGTGATAACCAATCCATGCTGCTATCACAGAGATAGGAAATATTATATTCACACACTGTTTCCAGGATTTATTAAAGGATCACTATCATGTACTATATTTACAGCTACATGTCCATCTATTATAGTCTCTATTTGTGCTGTCCAGTGCAGGAGCACTCTCCACATGCAGTTGTTGAGCACTGGCCTGTCCAAATTGAACTGTCTGTCCAAACTGAACTGTGCCTGTCCAAATTGAACTGTGTGCTAAGTTTAAGACATACACTATGGGGCCATCGCTGTGGCATAGTACGCTAAGCCTCTGCCTGTGGTACTAGCATCCCAGTTCAAGTCCTGGCTGCTCCTCTTCCAATCCAGCTTGCTGCTTATGTGGCCTGGGAAAGCAGTGGAAGATGGCACAAGTGCTTGTGCACCTGCACTGGCATGAGAGACCCGGAAAAACTCCAGGTTCCTGGCTTCGGGTCTACCTAGCTCCAGTCATTGTGGCCATTTGGGAAGAGAACCAGCAGATCTATAACCTCTCTCTCTGTCTCTGTAACTGTACCTCTCATATAAATAAATAAGTCTAAAAAAGCCACTAGATTCTGAAGATTTTTATGCAAAAAAATGTAAAATTGTTCATCAATTTTTTCACCAAAGAAACCTTTTATGTAATGAGTACAAATTTCGTAAGTACAGCTTTAGGAATATAGTGATTCTTCTCACCCTCCCACTCCCATTGCCACCCCACCTCCTCCTCCCTTCTCCCATCCCCAGTCCCATTCTCCATTAAGATTCATTTTCAGTTAACTTTAGACACAGAAGACCAACTAAGTACAGATTTCAGCAACTTGTACACAAACACAAAAGCTGTTTGAGAACAAGTTTTACAGTTAATTCTCATGATACAACTCATTGAGGACAAAAGTCCTGTATGGGAAGTAAGTGCACAGTGACTCCTGTTAATTTAACTATTAACACTCTTATGTATGATGTCAGTGATCACCTGAGGCTCTTGACATGAGCTGCCAAGGCTATAGAAGCCCTTTGAATCCACAAGCTCCATCAGTATTTAGAAAAGGCCATAAGCAAAGTGGAAGTTCTCTCCTCTCTTTAGAGAAAAGTATGTCTCTCTGTTTTTTTTTTTTTTTTTTTTGAAAGCTTAATAAACTTCATAGGTACAGCTTTTTGGAATATAGCATTTCTTACCCCCATATCTGCCCTCCCACCTGCAAACTAGCTTTTGTCATGGGCTGCCAAGGCTATGGAAGCCTCTTGAGTCCATGAACTCTGACATTATTTAGATGGCCATAATCAAAGTGGAAGTTTTCTTCTCTCTTCAGAGAAAGGCACCTCCTCCTTTGATGGTCCCTTCTTTCCACCAGGATCTCCTCAGGTTATTTTTGCCACAACGTTTTGGCTTTCCAAGCCTGACATGCTCTCATGGGCTTTTTAACCAAATCTGCATGCCTTAAGGGCTGATTCTGAGGCCAGAGTGCTGTTTAGAGCATTCTATGAGTCTGCTGTTTTCCACTTTTTAAAAACTATATTCTCCTAGAGCAGCAAGCTCCCTCCCTACCCCACCATCTTAATCCCTTCTCTGTGGGGAGAACTGGGAGCAACTCGGACTAGACTAAGTTACTCGAATTAAGACTTATTCTATGCATCTGCTCTCCCACAATGTGGCGCTGGGAGAGGAGGAAACAGCTTCTACACAGCTGCCTCCAGTTCAACCAATAAGCAGCAGGACCTGCTCCTGATTGGAGGAGAGCAGCGTATTCGGCGTGTGGGTAGCAGAGTTGGGATTGGTGGAAGAGGACTATAAAGGAGGAGAGAGACAACATGCACAAGGAACATCTGAAGGAACACCTGTGCAGCCCCCGAGAGAGCCGGCCGGCGGTGTGCCGCTCCCCCGCGGAAGTGGGGAAGGTGGCAGGGGGAACCGCCCTTCCACAGAGGTGGAAGGGACGGTAGCCAACTTGGGAAGGACCAGCAGCAAACCCGGGGAGGGCCGAGCAGACGAAAGAACTGTGCAGGGTCCTGTGTCGTTCCTCCACGAAGAGGGGGAGCGACATAATGGTGCCGTGACTCGGATATGAAGCCTAGGCAGGGTTTAGTGTCGTTCCTCCATGAAGAGGGGGAGCGACACTTCTCCATTAAAAAAATTTAAAAAAAATCTCACCAATTTTTAAAATTTTGATATCTGTAGAGTTTTTGAAACATTTTATTTATATAAAAAGGAACAAATTTCATGTATTTAAAATGTGCAGTTTTTTATTAAGATTTATATTTACTTGAAAGAGTTACACACACACACAGAGAGAGAGAGAGAGAGAGAGAGAGAGAGGGAGGTCTTCCATCTGCTGGTTTACTCTCCAGTTGGCCACAACGGCCAGATATGCGCTGATCAGAAACCAGGGAAACCTGGAGCCAGGAGCTTCTTTAGGTCTTCCCATGCAGGTGACAGGGCCCCAAGGAGTTGGTCTGTCTTCTACTGTTCTCCCAGGCCATAGCAGAGAGCTGGATTGGAAGTAGAGCAGCCAGGACTCCAACCAGCACCCAGATGGGATGCCAGCACTGCGGGCAGTTGCTTTACCTGCTACGCCACAGCGCCAGCCCCCAATATATATAGTTTTAAGAAAGATCTCTGTGAGTGAGATTCCAGTGGAAAGAAGGGGCCATCAAAGAAGGAGGTACCTTTCTCTGAAGGGAGGAGAGAACTTCCAATTTGATTATGGTCTTGTCTAAATAAGGTCAGAGTTTGTGAACTCAAAAGGCTTCCATAGCCTTAGCAGCTCACGACAAGAGCCTCAGGTGATCACTGACATCATAGATAAGAGTGTCAATTGTTAAATCAACAACAGGAGTCACTGAGCATTGCTCCCCATGTGGGACCTCTGTCCTTAATGTGTTTTACTATGTGAATTAATGGTAAAACTAGTATTCAAACAGTACTTTATACTTTGTATGTCTGTGTGGGTGCATTCTGTTGAAATCTTTACTTAGTATATATTAAGTTGACCTTCTGTATATAAAGATAATTAAAAATGAGTATTAATGAAGGATGGGATGGGAGAGGGAGTAGGAGATGGGATGGTTTGCAGGTGGGAGGGTGGTTTTGGGGGGAAAATACCACTATAATCCAAAAGTTGTACTTTCAAAATTTATATTTATTAAGTAAAAGTTTTCTAAAAAAAGAGACACTTCTGATGCTACCCTCCTTCCCTGTCTCCCTCCCTCCTTTTATTTTCTTTAATTTTTGCAATTGCACACTTTCAGTTTGCTTTATAATCACAAACTTAACCCTTCACTAAATAAAGAATTCAACAAGTGGTAGCTAGAAAAACCACTGTTTTTCAGGAATATAGACAAGGCTATAAACCATAAAATCTTGAAATGTTGTTTGCATTGATATAATTACTTTTTATATTCTAGATGTTAGTTACAAATAAGGGAAAACATATTTGTCTTTTTTGTTTTAATGTGACTACCAAATAATTAGAAGTTATATATAAGGCTCACATCTCTGGCTCCTAGTACATATCTATGGTGTAGCATCAGTCTAAAATATGTACCTTTTAATCATTATTTTGGGATTCTTTTGCCAATCATTTTTTTTTTTTTTGGACAGGCAGAGTGGACAGTGAGAGAGAGTGAGCGAGAGAGAGAGAGAGAGAGAAAGGTCTTCCTTTTGCTGTTGGTTCACCCTCCAATGGCCGCCATGGCCGGTGCTCTGCGGCTGGCGCATCGCACTGATCCGAAGCCAGGAGCCAGGTGCTTTTCCTGGTCTCCCATGGGGTGCAGGGCTCAAGCACTCGGGCCATCCTCCACTGCGCTCCCAGGCCATAGCAGAGAGCTGGCCTGGAAAAGGGGCAACCGGGACGGAATCCGGCGCCCCGACCGGGACTAGAACCCGGTGTGCCGGTGCCGCAAGGTGGAGGATTAGCCTGTTGAGCCACGGCGCCGGCCGCCAATCATTCTTGATCTGCAGTGGCTCTTGCTTTTTTTCCATTGATTATAATATTTTGCTAAGACTTAACTGATTTGATAAATATAAAATATTCAAGAATATTTTACAGGTTATATTGCAGTTCTTAACTCTGGTTGTTTCATAATCTGTGGAGATTAAAAAATAAATGAAGATTACCTTGAACCTACTCTGTAGTTTCTTATTCAGCAGGTTTTGGGTGGTAGTGGGAAAAGTGGCACAGTATGTGTATTAAGCAAAAATGAAAACAATCCCCCACAGTAAAGTCAGTATTGAGAATAACTAGTTCATAAGGCTACAGCAGTACACTCCATTCGAAGCTCAGCCTGCCTTGGTAAAAAGAAATGATGTGGCTATTCTAGTTAATGCCTGAGTGCGTATTTCAAGGCTCTCATTGAGATTCAAGTCTACAGTGTTTGAATATGCACCTTACTTAAGCTCCCTATATCCTCTCAAGAGTCTCAGTTCAGAGAGTTTAGTAAGTACTTTCCTATTAACACCACAGTGAAGTTTTGGATGTCTCTACCAAGACTTATAAGGTGCCTTTCAGCTGTCAGATGTCATCAGCTTATGACATCTCTGAGACTACATATGGCAAGTTGCATTTTTTGAGGATTTTATTTAATTTTTAATTAGTTTTTTAACAGATTCAATATAATTTGTACATAAATTCTAACAACATAATTTTTTAATTTGACAGAGTAGTTATAGACAGAGAGACCGAGAGAAAGGTCTTCCTTCCACTGGTTCGCTCCCCAAATGGCCGCTATGGCTGGCGCTGCGCCAATCTGAAGCCAAGAGCCAGGTGCTTCTGCCTGGTCTCTCATGTGGGTGCCGGGGCCCAAGCACTTGGGCCATCCTTCATTGCCGTCCTGGACCACAGCAGAGAGCTGGACTGGAAGAGGGGCAGCCAGGACTAGAGCCCATGTGGGATGCCGGTGCTGCAGGCGGTGGATTAACTAAATGACCCATGGCGCCGGTCCTCTCCCCTTCTTTACCTCCCACCATCTCTCCTTTTTCCTTTCTTTCTGCCTTTTTAAGTTTTTGAGATATCATTTTAATTTACATTACAGTAAAAAGGTTTAATACTTCACTGAATAAGAAGTTTGCAAGTAAAGAACAAAAAGATCTTAGTTTAGTGGGAATACAGATGTTGACTGTAAACAATGCTTGAATGGAAAAATGACCATTTCACCTATAAATAGTAAATTTTAAAGTAATCTCAGATCATTACATCTATAGTAGTATAACATTTTTACTATTGGTTTGACAAAGGTATTAAAGGTTTACAAAACTGTATTTGCAGCAATACTGATATACGCAGCCTTTTCTTTTTTTCCTTTATCTTTTAAATTTTAGCTCCCACATATAAAAGAGAACATGTGGTATTTGTCTTTCTGTATTCAGCTTCTTTCACTCAATATGATGTCCTCCAGTTGTGAGCATTTTGCTGCAAATGGTAGAATTTCATTATTTTATGGCTGAATAATATTCCATTGTGTGTACCACATTTTCTTTACCCATTCCTCTGATGATGGACACCTTGCTTGATTCTAAATTTTGGCTCTGGTGAACAGTGCTGCTATGAACATAGTGGTGCAGGTATCTTTTTATACATTGTGTTTGAGTTTTTCAGTATATACCCGGTAGTGAGATTGCTGGATCATATGGCAAGTCTATTTCTAGTTTTTTAAGAAATCACACTGTTTTCCACAGTGGTTGCGCTAATTTACATTCCCACCAACCGTGTATAAGTGTTCCCCTTTGTCCATATCCTAGCCAGCATTTGTAACTCCTCGTGTTTTGGATTTTAGCCATTCTGACAGAGTTGAGATGATAATCTCATTGTGGTTTTGACTTGCATTTCCCTGATGGTTAGTGATGTTGAGCATTTTTTCATATATTTGGTCATTCAATTCTTCTTTTGAGAACTGTCTATAGAAGCCCTTTGCCCATTTTTCAGCTGGATTGGTTGGTTTTTGTTGTTGTTGTGATTTTTTTAAGTTGCTGATATATTTGGGATATTAATCATTTGTCAGATAAGTGGTTTGCAAACATTTTTTTCCATTCTGTAGGATGTCTCTCATTGCGTTGATCATTTCTTTTGCTGTGCAAAAGCTTCTGGGTTTGATATAGTCCCATTTGTTTAGTTTTGCTTTTATTGCCTATACTTTGGGGATCTTGTCCAAGAAGTCATCTCCTATACAAATGTCTGGAGTATTTCCCTTATGTTTTCTTCCAGAAACTTCATAGTCTCAGGTCTTAAATTTAGGTCTTTGATCCATCTTGAATTTTTTTTTATATGGTGAGAGGAATGGATCTAATTTCATTCTTCTACATATATACATCCAGTTTTGCCAGCACCATTTCTTAAAAAGATTATCCTTACTCCACTGTATGGTCTGAGCAGTTATGCCAAAAATCAGTTTGGCAGTATGTATGTGGATTAATTTCTAGGTTCTCTTTTCTGTTCCATTGATATATGTATAAGTTTTTATGCCAGTTTGAATTACCATAGCTTTGTAGCATGCTTTGAAATCTGGTATTGTGATGCCTGCAGCTTGATTTTTTCTTGGCTATTTGGAATCTCGTGTGAATTTTTTTTTTGTGATTTCATGTGAATCTTAGGTTTGTTTTTTCTAACTCTTTAAAGAATGTCATTGATATTTTGATAGGGATTGTATTGACTCTGTAGATTGTTCAGGTAGGTATAGACATCTTAATGGCATTGATTCTTCCAATCCATGAGCAAGGAATATTTTTCCCATTTTTTTGGCTTCCTTGATGATTTCTTTCATCAATATTAGATAATTTTCATTGTAGAGACCTTTCACTTGTTTGGTTAAATTTATCCTAAATATTTGATTTTTTTGGGTGACTTGTGAATGGGATTTCTTTCTGTGAATTTATTATTGGCATACAAAACTACTATTTTCTGTATGTTTATTTTGAAACATGCAATTTTATTGAATTTCTTATCAATTTTACCAGCTTAGGTTTTTAGGAATGCTTAGGTTTTTCCATGTACAACTTCATGTCATCTGCAAATATGGATAATTTGACTTCCTCTTTTCCGATTTTAATGTCCTTTATTTCTTTCTCCTCCCTGATTGCTCTTGCTAAAACTTCAGAGTTTTATATTGCAGAAGAGTATTGAAAGTGGATATCCTTATCTTGTACCAGATCTGAGCGTACATGCTTTCAGCTTTTCCCTGTTCAGTGTGATATTGGCTATTAGTTGGTGATATACAGACTTTATAATTTTGAGGAATGTTCCTTCCATACCTAATTTGTGGAAGGTTTTTATCATTGAAGGTTGTTGAATTTTATCAAATGCTTTCTCTGCATCTGTTCAGCTGCCCGTATGGTTTTTGTTTTTTATTCTGATGTGATTTATGACATTTATTGAATCGTGAATGTTGAACTACTGCAATCAGCTGCATTTTTTAGTCTGTTAGATTATATAGATCAATTTCAGTGTTGCCACCTTCTCTTTGGAGTGCAGAACTACATTTTTTTACTGCAGACCCAGGAAGATACAGTAATTTAACATTGCCTCTTTATCTACCTCAATCTGATAGCTCTCCTTAGATAGTCATTGAGATGCGTGACCTAGTTTATGATGACTGTAGTTTCCTACCTATGTGTTTATTGGAAAGTGGTGGTTAGCATATGAAAAATGACATGGCCATTGGGAGAAATATGTATTTGTATGGTCTTTCTTAATCTTGCAAAATCTAAATGTGTTACTGTTCTCTTGAATTCTCAGGAGGCAGCATTTTTCCTGAAGGTTTTCCTTGGCTTGCTTTCAGATACTATGTTGAGGCAGGAATGAAAGTAGTGGTCATTTTTCAAAAGAGCCTAAATAGATATACAAACATTTTAAACAATGGAAGAACTTTGTGAATGAGCCTGGGAAGGAGTGTTAAAGAAAGTTTTCTGTCTCAGGTATGGAAAGAGTCTTTGTACCGTGGGAGATTGTGGTGGGTTCCACGTTAACTTTAAAATGCATTTTTTCCCTTAAAACAATGACCAAACAAATACATTATATATCTAGATTTACTTTAGGAATGGTATGAAGTACAGCACCTGATTTCTTTGCTATTAATATATTCTTAATATTTTTTTCTGATAAGCTTGATAAAGACATTCTGGAGCTCAGCAAGGAGTGGGCAATAAATACACTGGAAACCACATCTACTTTGCATGAAATTCAAGAAAGGTTCTCCTTTCTTGTCATCACACATGGATATCAATAAAACGTTTTTGTTTTCTAAGAGAAAAACAAAAGCACCAAGATTGTGTCTTGGTTTTTAACCAATGTGAACTTTCATGCCCCATTTCAAAATTCTGTTGGGACAGATTTAATAGTTCTCATTATGTTACATATTTTTCTGTGTTTCTGGAATGATCATGCTATTTGATAAATAATTATTCAGCATTCATTCATTTATTTTTGCATTACCATCTGGCATTGGTGAAATTCAGAGCCTCTGCCTTTGCCTTTTAGCAAAGTTCCCACAATGGACCATGGTCTGCCCTTTGCTGCTTTGTCACTTGAGGTCATGTTCTTATTGCTCCCGTACTTCTGGCTTTGTTCTGCTTCCACAGCAGTTGATGAGTACTGGGGATCCTTGCGTTAGTGTACAAAATGTGCACTTCAAAACCTGTGTCAGGTGCCCTATACAAAGTGTTCTATTGGCATCTTGATGCCCAGGCTTTGTTTCCTCTAGTCTGCACTGTGCTCTTCTAAATCTCACATGAACTGATTTCTAGATTGATTTGGGGTTAATTACAGTCCTACCAGTTTGCGTTTCCTCTGCCTCCATGTCTCTCCAAACTCTTTATTTATTGTGACTTTTGAAAGTTACTGAAGTCTTGGAAGAAAGCTGTAGTTCAACTATTTCATAGTTCCTGTGTGAAAGATTTCTTTGTGATTAGAGCAGCTCGGTAGTTGCTTAGAGGCTTTTGAACTGCAATGTCTTGAAACAAACTACAGCAAGGTCAAATGTTCTGGATACCATTGTCCTGTTTGGCTCTTATTTAAGGCAGACCCAGAGGATCTTTGAGGAGTAGGAACGAGAGGCATTATCTGGGGCAGGCACAGTTCAACGCTTACAGCTGTGTTCAACAACCCACTACACTTCAATTGTTTTCTTGTTTCTTCTGGGACCTAAAATTCCCTTATCCTGTAGACTTTGATGATAGAGTTTATAATTAGCAAGGAGAAAAAAGAAGTAAGGGTAGAGCTCAATCATGGATGTATACAGGCTTTAAGAAATCATTCTGACTTCTGCTTCATGGACACTTGATCAGAGACTGCTCTGCTACAAGTTTTACTTTACAAGCTGCTATCTTATTGCCACTTTGATATTCATTGCAAAGTGTCCTTTATAGAAAGCTCATAATTGGTTGGTGTGATTAAGTATCTATAATGGATAATAATTAACAAAAGCTTAATATCCATTTTATCCTAAATACTTATATGGTAAGAGACAGTCTAATAAATTAAAAATGTCATTTTGAGGTATTTAACACTCTCCCTGTCCAACTACTTGCACCCCACAAAGCAATCACATCCTTTGAGGATGCAGCAGTGTCACAGGTCACAGTCTTTGATTGTGTGTATTAACCTAGTAGGTAGTCTGATTGGTTAGTCAATTAAGGATCATCTATACTCTAGCCTTTCCATGCCTTCCCCTCATAGCACTAGGCCTGTGAAAACTTAAGAGGTCTATGGAGAGAGTACTTGCAGCATGGTGAAGGGCAGGAACTCTGGAGTTAGACCACCTGCATTAGAGTCCTGGCTTTATCACATACTAGCTGTGTCATTTTGGGCAAGTTACCCAACTTTTTTTTATTTTGATGCCTTGTTTGCAAAAGAGGCTCATAATATACCTCTTTAATGGGGTTGTTGTCAGGATTAAGCAAATTCGTTTATGTAAAACATGTAGAACAGGTCCTGGCAGAGAATAATCCCTCATCACGATGAAAACTGCTATGGTTTTCAGTACTAAATTGAAAACATTGGTAATAAAGGATCATCATGAAGATCCATAGCATGTTTCCAAGTGCTAGGAGACAATATGAATGCCCTGATTGCTCAGTCATCCAGAAGAGGAGGACTTCGTGGTTCCTCTGGAGTCAAGGAATCCTAGAGAGAAGCTGTTACAGAATCAGAGAACCAGGTTTTCCAATTCCTCATCAGGTGCCGGGCGGTGATCAGGATGGATGACACAGAGCAATGGCTTGGCTGTTCAGAGCCTGACCTTCCAGGTCCAAATGGAGACTCCAAAACAAACAAACATGAGTTCTTGTTTTTGTTACCCTGGGGTGGAAACTGCTTGAGACTTTGGGGAATTAGGCTCATTACTTTGACTCTGAATGTCTCGGGCTGTCTTAAAACTGAGTTCCTATTATTATTTTCTGGTTCTCAATGAAACCTACCATTTTGACTTTCCAATATTGAAATATTAATAAAGTTGTTTTCCCTAGCACTTTGTTTTTTCATTCCGCAATATATACACATGAAATGTGGCAAATACTGGAGTTTTAAAAACTAATTACAACAACATTATATGATCCATTAATTGTATGACAGGGGCTGGTGCCGTGGCTCACTTGGTTAATCCTCCACTTGCGGCGCCTGCATCCCATATGGGCGCTGGATTCTGTCCTGGTTGCTCCTCTTCCAGTCCAGCTCTCTGCTGTGGCCCTGGGAATGCAGTGGAGGATGGCCCAAGTGCTTGGGCCCCTGCACCCGCATGGGAGACCAGGAGGAAGCAGCTGGCTCCTGGCTTCAGATTGGCACAACTTTACCTGTCAAATAAAAAAAAATTCTTTGACAGTTATGTCCTTATCTCTCCTTAGAACTGCAAATTATTTATAGCACATCTGTGTTACCAAATACACTTTTCACATTCTCTAGAAGTCCCAGGATAGAGATGTGATCTCTGTTCTTTTATTATTTTTTAAAAATCATTTATTTGTTTTTAAATATTTTTAAAAATTATTTATTTGAAAGGCTGTGTTACACATAGAGAGAAAGAGATCTTCCATTTGCTGGTTCACTCCCCAAAAGGCTGCAACAGCCACAGCTTGTCTAGGCTGCAGCCAGGAGCCAGGAGCTTCTTCCAGGTCTCCGACATGGGTGCAGGGGCCCAAGCACTTCTGTTGCTTTCCAAGGAACATTAGCAGGGTGCTGGATCAGAAATGGAGTAGCTGACATTTGAACTGGCATCCATTTGGGATGCCAGCGTTACAGTCTGCCACTTAACTTGCTGTGCCACAATGATCTCTGTTCTGTTACACTCTGTTCTCTGTGTAACTGCATACTCAGAAATGTGGGGAGATTCTAGAATCATGTAACTTCAGATTAGGAAGGAGTTTTGGGGATCTCATGGACAAATGGCTTTGAAACCATGCTTTGAAATTCTTTTTTTTTATTTTTAACTTTTATTTAATGAATATAAATTTCCAAAGTACAGCTTATGGATTACAATGGCTTCCCCCCCATAACGTCCCTCCCACCCGCAACCCTCCCCTTTCCCACTGCCTCTCCCCTTCCATTCACATCAAGATTCATTTTCGATTCTCTTTATGTACAGAAGATCAGTTTAGCATACATTAAGTAAAGATTTCAACAGCTTGCTCCCACACAGAACATAAAGTGAAAAATACTGTTTGAGTACTAGTGATAGCATTAAATCTCAATGAAATTCTTGACTCTTCAGAAGCACCATGCTGGAGGACCCAAAGAGTGGGGAGCAAGAAGATCTCCCCTCTTCATCCCTTCTTATCAGATTTTTTAAAGATGTGTGTGTGTCTAGTATGTGAAAACCATAATATTAATTTTGAACAAAAGATTTTACAGTTGATGGTTAGAAAACATTGTTCTTGATAATTTTTCCTCCTCTTGTCCATGAGTAATAGCTATTACATACCCTAGTCTCCAGGTCTGGGGATTTTGGTACAGTTTTAAAAACCAAAAATGGAGATCATTTCTTAATTTAAGTCAAGACAGAGTTAGGAGAACACTATTATGTACTAACAAATTTCTTGTTTTCTTTTCTCATAAGCTTGAAGTCTGTCTTGGTCTTTAGTAATTCATGACTATTCCTTACCTTAGGAAAGCCCAATACTATACAGTAGAATTCAAATTTCTAAAACAAAGAGAATCACTAGTCACTTTACACAAATCCAATGCTCCTATATGTAATAAGGAAAAAGTTCCAATGATATACTAAGAATTGCTATTATTGTAGAATATGTTTACCTTTTTACGATCTTCTTAATAATATATATATGTATATATATAGGTATACTTGCATTGAAATTTCTATGAGTAAGTAAATGTATCTTTAACTTAAAAGCATAGTCTATTTTCAGAAAAAAATGCTTATGTTTGCATTTAAATAAGATAAAGAGAAAATTTTGTGTTTTTTAATTATATGTTGGGAAACTGACATTATATAGCCATGAAATTTTTAAAAAGCCAAACACACTGATTTGGAAATATATTAATGAGAAAATCATAAAAATAGCCTTTAATCCTTGGCTTATATTACTTTACATACATTTCTTTATTTGAGCCTCTACTATATGTGCTAGACTTTGATTTTTGTGTTGGAGGTAAAATAGAAGGCAAAACACAATCCCTGTGCTCAAGGTGCTTCTAGTGGAAAGGGGGAGACGAGCAAGTGACCAGACAATCACCATAAAGGGTAACAAGTGTTGTATTCTGGTTAAGTACAGGAAAATTCCAGAACATCTAAGAAGGGAATTATCTTCTATTAAGGGGTAGAGTAGTTAGGAAAAGCTTCCTGGAAGAAGTAATGTCTTGAAATGAGACATCAAAGATAAATAAGCAAATGCTGTTAACAAAGAGTTTAAGAGAGTTGCAAATTCATGTTAGGCAGAACAAATGGTACATGCAAAGGTCCAGAGATAACAGTTAGCAAGGCACACAAGGACTCTCAGATGGTTCCACAGATTGTAATGTGTAGAAGAGAGGAAAGAGGTATATTTTGAAGAGTCTTTTAGTCCATGTTAAGGAATGACACTTTATCCTGGAGAGTTATGTAAGAATCTAAGCAAGAATGATTTTAAATTTGTAGTTTTAAAAGACCGTTGGTGCTGTTATGTGAGAAAGAGAAGGGTACATCTGGATAATTAGCTGCTCGTTTCTGTAGGGGGAGAGGAACTGGTCTGAAGAAATGAAAAGTGAGGAGGGACAGAAGTTGATGCATTTAAGATATACCAATGAGGTGGAAACAGAAGGACTTAAGTGGTCTGTGGCTAAAGGTGGGGAAGGATTTAAGGCTGTCCCCAGTGCCCTGACTAGAGCCACTGGTGGATGGTTCAGGAGTTTCCTGAAATAATGAATTGGAGGGGGGAGCATTTAAAAGATAGTGTAATGCTGTCAGTCTTGAATGCATAGGATATAGATTACATAAGGTGGGGGTGTCTTACAAGGAGTTTAATATATGGATTTAGGGTACAGGAAAAAGTTTTATGTGATGATATAGAGTTGGTAGGTTAAGACATGTTAGTCTTAACTTAAAATTGAATATGTAGAGAAAAAAGAATAATAGTTCAAGTACATGGTCACATCGTTATAAAAAAAATTCACTCTTGCCTTGGTTTACACAACAGATGTGCTTACCAAGAGGATGTGTGTACCAAACTTTTATAAATTGATTTTTTTAGTTAAGAGATTAGTACATTAATGAATCATATAATGTGAAGAATGTTTTTCTAATATAATTTAATACCTTGCTAATTTATCTTCCTTAGAAATATTTTACATATTTGTTTGCAAATCAAGTAACATGCAAAGATTATTTCTGTACAGAGCCAGAAAATGTGCATGGATCAAAAATTGCATTCTTGTTTTCTATTTTAAATAAAGATGTTTCATAAAATAGAGTCCAGTAAATTCCTTTGAAAATTATCAGGCATCTTTTGGGGATGGTTAAATTTTAGTTTGTTGTTTTTATTTCATTTGTAAGGTTCTCCACTTAGCAGAAATTGGAGGGTGTTTTGGAAACAACAGTTTGATGATATCAAATATAAGAATTTCCCCCTCAAAATAACGAAATATTTTTGCTGTTCTTGGAAATCAGAAGAGACAATTTGCTATGTCCTGAACTCAGCTTCTAGCTAGCCATGTGGCAGTAGGAGCAAAAATTTTCACATTCTGCACCCTGTTTGCTCGCCAGCTTTAAAAACATATCAACAAGCTAAGAGTATCGAATTCATGTGTCTGTTTTTCTATAGCAAGTAAAGGTTACCCCTTACTATATTACAGAAGAGAGTTCATGGAGGAAAAAAGTTAACTGGGAAGGACTTTCTTTAGCAGAAATTGCTTTAATCACAGCGTCTCCACTTGATATGGTGAGAAAAATGCGGATTGATTCACTGAAATTTTTCTGACCTCCTTATATTCCTTTACCTCAAGCTAATCTAGTTTAAGATGGAATAATATTTATAATCTTTAGATTTAACTTGGATTAGAAAGGCTTTCCTAGTTTTTGTGGAGGTGCTTTTGAGGAATGGGGGTTTCTAATCATTCACAGAAAAACGTATCCCATTTGTCACCTGCTAAATTCTGCACGATATGCAGAAAATGGAAAAATTGATGTTTAGTGTTCTGTCTGAATGTTTATTTAGCTGTATATTTAAGCCCACTGCTGAACTTGACTGTCATAGATTCTGCTAAAGTCACATTATTAATCATATTACTGCATCTGAAACAGGAAGCACTTTTCTGTTTTACAAGAGTACCTCAAAAACTTTGTGGAAAATGGAATTAAAAGATGTTTGTTTCGGTGCAAAACCATTTTGAAATTCATGGGTAGTTTCTTCATAACCAGCAACTTTTTTTTACTGAGTTTTTAAACATTATTTGTATGTATAGATTTCCAAAAGTTTGCACCAAAACATTTATCTTTTTTTTTATTTTTTGTAAAGAAGATTTATTTATTTGCAAGTCAGGGAGAAAGTCAGTCTTCAGTCCATAGATTTACTCCCCAGATGGCCACAACAGCCTAGACTGGGCCAAGCAGAAGCTAGGAGTCAGGAGCTTCATCCAGGTCTCCCATGTGGATGCAGGGGCCCAGTGATTTGGGCCATCTTCTTTTGCTTTCCCAGGTGCGTTAGCAGGGAACTGGATGGGACTTGAATCAAAGCCCATGTAGGATGCTGGCACTGCAGATGGCTTCTTAACCTGCTGTGCCAAAGTGCCTGCCCCTACACTTATTTTTTAATTCCATTTTCCAAAAATGTTTTGAAGTACTCTCATACATATTTAGTTAGAAAATTATTTAAGTAGCAAACATTGCTCCTACTATCAGAAATAGATCACATCTTTGTGCCAATGATAACTCATGCCCAGGCATTTCCAAACCAATTATGATAGCATTTTAGTCATGCTACATAGATTGATTTCACAATAATAGCTAATTACAGGTCCAGATTGACTGTTTATCAATGTGCAAATATGGAAATAATGAATTTTGAGACTCTTCTCTGTTAGAGACACTGAGCTAGAAATGGAAGCAGAACCAGCACTTGAACCTAGACACTCTAATACAGGAAGCAGGGATCCTAACCAGTATCTTAATTGCTGTGCCAAATATGTGCATCTTTTTTCATTATTATCATCTTCCCCTCTCTCCTTGCAATCTTCATTCAGGAATTTGCAAACTATTGAGCAAACATTGTCTATGATAATTTAATTGGCCCTCCCCCTACCACACACAAAGGCCATATTTCTAAGAACTGCATTTAATGCATTTTGCTCTTTTTCATTTTATGAAAAAAAAATTATTTGAGGAAGATCTTCCATCTGCAGGCTCATTCCCCAAATACTCACAGTGGGCAGGACTGGGGCAGGCTGAAGCTGGGAGCCAGGAATTCAATCTGGGTCTCCAATGTGGGTGACAGGGACTGAAGTATTTTTATTATTATTATTATTTTTTTTTTTGACAGGAAGAGTGGACAGTGAGAGAGAGAGACAGTGAGAAAGGTCTTCCTTTGCCGTTGGTTCACCCTCCAATGGCCGCCGCAGCTGGCGCGCTGCGGCCGGCGCACCGTGCTGATCCGATGGCAGGAGCCAGGTACTTCCTCCTGGTCTCCCATGCAGGTGCAGGGCCCAAAGACCTGGGCCATCCTCCACTGCCTTCCCGGGCCACAGCAGAGAGCTGGACTGGAAGAACAACAACCGGGACAGAATCCGGCGCCCCAACCGGGACTAGAACCCGGGGTGCCGGCGCTGCAGGTGGAGGATTAACCTAGTGAGCGCGGCGCTGGCCCATATATACAGATTTAAAAATACTTCCCACCCTACGCTCCCTCCCACCCACACTGCCACCTTTTCTCTTCCCTCCTTTCCTATTCTTTTCATTTTTACAATGATCTACTTTCAGTTGATTTTAACTTCTTAATTCATTTTTATTTACCGACTTGCTTAAGCTTTAAATATAGGAATCTTCTTGAGTATTTCCTGTGCCTCACACATATATTTAATCAATCACTAAGTACTTGGAAATCTGTGTCCTCTGTCTCTTTCATTCTCTTTCTGGTCTACTCACTTCCACAGTCTCCATATTGATCCTATGAGCCTGATACTTTTCTCTTGTCATCTGGGCTAAATTGATAGCCCCTTGGTCAGTCTCCCTATCTTTTGTCTTGTCTTACAATTCATTCTACACAGTAAAAAGTAAATTGCCATTTAGATACCTTTTGTAAGGCTCATGAATAGTTAAGATTCTTAGCATAAAAAGTCCTTCTCACTAGCTTCATTGGTCCCCCACCATTGCCAGTCAATACAGAACTTCTTGTAGCTTTTTTTTTAAAAGAGTGGTTAATTTATTTGAAAGCAGAGTTACACACATACACCCCCCCACACACACACCCCCACACACACCCATACACGAGAGAGAGAGAGAGAGAGAGAGAGAGAGAGAGAGAGAGAGAAAGAGAAAGCATGTGCGTCTATCCTCTGGTTCACTTCCCAAATAGCTACAATGACAGGGGCTGGGCCAGGTAAAGCCAGAAGCTTCTTCCATGTCTTCCACATGGGTGTAGGGTCCCAAGCATTTAGGCCATCTTCTACTACTTTCCCAGAAGCATTAGCAGGGAGCTGGATCAGAACTGGAGCAGCCAGGACTTGAAGCAGCGCCCATGCGGGATGCCTGCATTGCAGTAGCTCAACCTGCTCTGCCACAATGCTGGCCCCTCTTGTAGCTCTTTGACCTGATTCTGTAACTAATTTCTCTTTGTCCATCAAATGTACCTCAAGCTTTAGTCACTCCAAGAAGTCTTTCTGAACGTCAAATCTGACTTACATGGTCTTTTATGAGGCTCCAAAAGCACTATGATTATTTCCTTTGCGGTACAGATTAAATTTTACTGTAATTTCCAAGTTATTTATGTATTAGATAGACATCAAATAAAATCCCTGGGGATGAACACCTAGTTTACTGTGTCTAGCACAGTCCTGTCACACAGAAGAAGTACAAAAATTTGTCTCACGTAGTTACCATGAAAGACAACTCAGTAATAAATGAAAACATTAGTGACATGATGAACTACATGGAGGATCTCAAAATAATTACTTAAGTTTTCATCTGGCTTCTTTCTCTTATCTACTGTATGAATTCACCTCTGTAAATTATTTTTTAATATTTATTTTATTTATTTGAAAGAGTTACAGAGAGAGGTAGAGACAGAGAAAGGTCTTCCATCCGCTGGTTCATTCCCCAGATGGCCGCAATGGCTGGAGCTGTGCCGATCTGAAGCCAGGAGCCAGGAGCTTCTTCCGGGTCTCCCATGCGGGTGCAGGAGCCCAAGGACTTGGGCCATCTTCTACTGTTTTCCCAGGCCATAGCAGAGACCTGGATTGGAAAAAGAGCAGCCAGGATGGGAACCGGCACCCATATGGGATGCCAGCGCTTCAGACCAGGGCTTTAACCTGCTGTGCCACAGCGCCAGCCCCACCTCTGTAAAGTTTAACAAAGTAAAAATTTATATTGACAAAAACAGATTGGTGGTTGCCTGCCAAGAGGCAAGGATGGGAAGGATGAGGACATTGTTGGGGGTGTGAGTATGTTCCTCAGCTTCTCCACTGTGGGCAGGTTTTCACAGGTATATGCCAGTATCAAAAAATTATTCAATTATACATTTGAAATATGCTGTGTATGGCATGTCAGTTATACCTCAATTTTAAATAACACTTAAAACACCGGAAAGACTGTATATATTAATGCCTTAAAATTTGGAAATACATACTGTCAAAGACTTGGGCAAAGAGGCAAATCTTCTAATGACCATGTTTTTTTTTTAACAGTGGTGCCCCACAGTGTTCTGGGAATGATCTCCCCCAGTCCCCTTGATCATCATTGTTCGGCACTTGATGACTGTCTAGCAACTATTCCCTATTTGTAAAGTGTTGTCAACTTCAGTTGGTGTCTGGGAGGTAGCTAAAACTTTGATTCATGATTTAAGAGTATATTCTAAAAGAAGCAATCAGTGGGTTGGGAAAAATGTATCACTTGTCTATGGATGGAGGTGGAGATGAGAGAGGTGTGAAAGGCAGTGATGTTAGGAGACTGAGGCAAGGGTTGGTGGCACAGGACTCCTACCACCTGTAACTCTTGGGCCAGGGGAATCTTTACATTAAGGAAATAAGAATGAAGATACCCTGTTACTTCTTTACTAAGAAAAGTATCCCCAAACAACTAGAGCAAGTCTAATCTGTGGTCTGTTACCAGATTTGGGTGCAGCATGATTTTAGGGCCAAAGAGCAGCCTCTGTTCTACAACTCAGCCCCCAATAACACTCTTCTCACTTTTTTAATATTCCTTAAATTCCTTTTTCAGTAGATAGTCTTTTTTTTTTTTTTAAGAGATCGACTTGTTTATTTGAAAGGCAGAATTACAGAGAGAGAGAGAAAGAGAGAGAGAGAGGTCCTCCATACTGGTTCACTCCTCAAATGGCCCCAATGGTTGGAGCTGGGCCATTCTGCAGCCAGAAGCCAGGAGGTTCCTCAAGGTCTCCCACACATGTGCAGGGGCCCAAGCACTTGGACCATCTACCACTGCTTTCCCAGGCCATAACAGGGAGCTGGACTGGAAGTGGAGCATTTGGGACTTGAACTGGTGCCCATATAGGATGCCAGTACTGCAGGTGGCAGCTGTATCCACTATGCCACAGCACAATCCCCAGTACTTAGTCTTTTATTACATAATAGCAAATGAGGCTTAAATTTAAAATTTTTTTCCTATTATTTATTTTCTACATATGAATTTTTTTTCAATTTTGGAAAATTAAGATGTAAATTTTCCCTTGATGAAATAGTAGAGATTTTTCTTTTCTTCACTTTAGACACACTTTATTTTTTTTTTTTTAGTTTCTTTAAAAAATTTCAAATGATATATATAAACTCATGTATTTCCTTTATACAGATTCAGGAACATAGTGATATTTCTCACCCAACCTTCCCACCTACCCATGTTCCCACCCTCTTCCCTCTCCTATTCCCATTCCTAATTTTCACAAAAATGTATTTTCAATTAACTTTGTACTCAAAGATTAGCACTACACTAAGTAAAGAGTTCATCAGATAGTGTGAAGTAAACACTGACCCTCAACAATAGAGACAAGGGCTATTAAAAATCATTGAATCTCAAAATATCAATTTTATTCTTATAGATTTCCTTTTAGGTACTCTATTAGTTACCACAGATCAGGGAAAACATATTTGTGTTTTTGTTACTGGCCTATTTCACTAAATATAATGGTTTCCAGTTGCATTCATTTTGTTGGAAACAACAGAATTTCATTTTTTTAACTGCTGTGTAGTAGTCCATAATGTATATATCCCATGATTTCTTTATCTAGTCATCAGTTGATGTATATCTGGGTTGATTCCATATCTTAGCTATTGTGAATTGTGCTGCAATAAACATATGGGTACAGATAACTCTTTCATATGCTGATTTCATTTCATTTGAGTAAATTCCCAGGAGTAGGATGGCTGGATCATATGGTAGGTCTGCATTCAGATTTCTGAGGTATCTCCATACTGTCTTCCACAGTGGCTGTACCAGTTTGCATTCCCAACAAGAGTGGATTAGGATATATTCTTCCCCCTACATCCTCACCAACATATGTTATTTGTTGATTTCTGTATAAGAGCCATTCTTTTTTTTTTTTTTTTGGACTGGTTAGAGTTAGACAGTGAGAGGCAGAGACAGAGAGAAAAGTCTTCCTTCCGTCAGTTCACCCCCCAAATGGCCGCTATGGCTGGCGTGCTGTGCCAGCCCAAAGCCAGGAGCCTGGTGCTTCCTCCTGGTCTCCCTTGCAGGTGCAGGGCCCAAGCACTTGGGCCATCCTCCACTGCCTTCTCGGGCCACAGCAGAGAGCTGGACTGGAGGAAGGGCAACCAGGACAGAATCTGGTGCCCCGACTGGGACTAGAACCCTGGATGCTGGCACCACAGGTGGAGGATTAGCCAAGTGAGCCATGGCGCCGGCCCTATAAGAGCCATTCTAACTGGAGTGAGATGAAGCCTCATTGTGATTTGGATTTGCATTTTCCTGATGGCTGGTGATCCAGAACATTTTTCAAGTGTCTGTTGGCCATTTGAATTTCCTCTCAAAAAATGCCTGTTCAAGTCCTTTGCCCATTTCTTAACGGGATTGTTTTGTTGTTGCTGTTTCTTGAGCTCTTTCTTAAACAAGTGAATATATTTGAGATAATTGATTTCAGTTAAAATATAAATAATACCCTATTTTACTATTTTATGAGGGGAGGTTGAAAGCTAAAGGAGAGGCTAGAGATAAAGAAAAGATTGCCAGATGCTCTAATTTTGCCAACCCCATTATTTCTCAGGTTTGTACTAACAGGTGGAAAGTGGGTATATACCTCGGAAACCCCGAGTACCATGCATGTGACCAGTATGCCTGAATAGAACAAGGGAGAGTGAATGTCACTGTAGAAATGTTTATCCTAGATCAGTGAGCATGACAGTCAGAAAGGCAATTTCCTACTTCAGTCAGGTAGCTACTTTTCATGATCTAGTGAATGAGTTGAGAATTCTTGGAACATTAAAAAAAAAATGAGAATAAGTTCATTCCAAACCCACAAGGAGATTTAAGTTTAAATAAGGACAGAAGGATTATGCAAATGGAAGAACAAAAGAACAGAAGGGAGAGCAATCATTACAGAAAATATAAACATCTGCAGAATATAGAAACATTTTCCTAAGCGATTTCTCCCGTCAATGTGCTAACAGGATTGTTGGAGTGATTCGGTTGAGCAGAGCCATATGGGGTTAGTTTGAAGATGACTTTGGCAGTGTTCTGAAGGAGGAGGGACAGGATTTGACATTGATGAGCTGTGAAGACTTCTGGGCTGGGGGAATGCAGAGGTATGAGAACGACCCTCCAAAATGCTTCTGAAATGCAAAATATGTCAAAAATCAAATATCACTGAAATGTAACTAGAAATGTGTCTGGGAAAACAGCGTCAGCACATAATGAAAATGGAAGAAATCACCACTGAAATTCAGTGAAAAAAATTAAGTCAATAATGAAAGACAAATATGAATGTAAAAAGCATGAAAATGCAGAAATAAGTGATGGCACTGTAGCCTTGAGAAATAAATTATCAAGTAAGGGCGTTTTCCATATGAAGCAAGACCGGTGACTTTAAAAGTCTTGTGTGGGGGGCTCAGATGAAACTCAGAAGCAAGTTAACTGGTTTTAAAAAAAGAGTGATCATTAGCAAAAGGTGTCCTAATAATGGTTCCAGAGGAACTCAATGTTGGATAATAAAGGGGATCCTCTTTTACATTGCAAGAATTGCCAAGCCTAGAGATTCTGCTAAGGAGGGGGACTTGAAATGTGTACCAGGCTAAAGAGCAGAATGATCATCTCTTAGTAAAATTTGTAGAAATTTAAAGATAGCTTTGTTTCAAGAACTTTGAAACAGTTCCTTACCTCTCTACCCACAACTAGCTTCCCCTCACCCTGTCTCTGCTTTATTTTGAAACTTTCTTTGGCCTCCAACCTGTCATGATGCATGTACCAGGGCACATTGTAAAATAATTTGATGTTCATTTATGGAGAGAGAAAACATTTCCTAAATCTTCTTTCCAGGCCACCTGTAAACCAGTGACAGGGTGAGCTAAGTAAACAGGAAAGCCAGCATCCTCTCCTTCAGAAACCAAACACTCAAACAAGGACTAATTCTCTGGGTAGGTGGGTCCGTCATGATCCACATCTGAACATCTGCTTTTTTTGGCCTTTCCTCTCCCTTGACATATAAGGTCCTTGACTTTATTCATGTTAGAAAAAAAGCACCTCTTATTAATAATGTAATGGAAAGAAGAGTTATTAGATTGGGGTAAATTGAGTTTTAAAATTTTGGAAAGTTGTGGGGAATGGGCAAAGAAGCCAGAATAAAGAAGTCAAAATTATTGATTATAGAGCATGAGAAAGGATGCATTATGAAAGGCTAGACATTTTGGAATTTTTTTAACCCCAAAGATACTCCATTTTGTTCATAAATTTTGGATATGTGTCATAAAGGAGTTAACAGAGCAGATGAATTTGAAGGCTCCTTGCATCAAACAGAAAGGTAGAGATCCTCTTATCATTGGAGGGAAGAATTGGCTTATACCTCAAGGTTTCACTTCATGTTCTTGATCTGCAGTTACCTTTTTGATTATATTATGGTTTTGGCAGAAGAATCAAACTTACTAAAAGTGTTCCAAAAAAAAAATTTCTGGCATTTCCTGTTGGTTGGAAGCTTTTTGGCTTTCTACATTAGCATTTAGTATTATCATTGGCCAAGCACCTTTGCTGGGTAGAAAAATACTGGTGCAAATTTTACTGGTGAGGTGGGAGTAAAAGCCATAAAAATTCTCAATTTCCCTTTTAAAAACTTAACTCATTTGTCCAAGAGGAATGAATACAGAAGGATAAGAGATTTTAAACTTCCCGTACATCTGGGTACCGCAGTGTATTTTGACTCCAAGCACAATAAAACAACCTTACTTGCTGGTGGTATATGACATAATGACCCAAATATGTTTTTAAAAAATCATTTATTGCTGTACATAAACAGCAAAGTTAGCGCAAGGGATGATAAAATAACACGGGTAATTCTTCCTTTAGCTGGGAACCATTGGCGGCCCATTAGGATTCCAGATGTAGCTGTGTGTGCTTTTCCATTTGTTTTCCAATGTCTAGTGCTTATGCCCTTGGTACCTTGACGGTGGTTGTCAGGCATGTTGGCTTTTCAGCTTGAGGTCTTCCTTGGAGAAACACACTGATCAGGCCCTGGGCTATAAAGCACGCTATTGTCTTGGGTCCAGTTTGTTGAGAATATAAGACCCAGGGCAGCCTTCTGCCAAAGGTCAAATACCAGCTTGACCCAAGTTCCTCAAATCAACACTAGACCTCCCCAGACAAGAGACAGTCAACTCTTCCTGAAGAAAAAGTGGTTTTATATTTTTATCACTCTGGAATAACAGAGATTGGTAGAGTACAAATAAACTCAAAGGCATTTCGATAAACTACTTATTATGGTTACTCTCCCAAAAAACAGCTCACAGGGCCAGGACCTTTAGATAAAAATAAAGTAAAACTAATTTCAGTGTTTTGGACACCTACAAAAAAGCAAATTCCAATGTGTCCGGTCCAAAAGACACTCTAATAAGCAGGAGTAGAAGACATAGTTGTAAAACTGTACTGCACAGATAGAATCATTGCATTTTAGGCAGAGAAAGAGAGCAGCTAAAAATAGAACCATAGCTAATTTAGCGAGCACCCTGACTGCCAAAAATGCATGTCTGAAATCAGGTGGGTGTTTCTTTATGAGTCACTTAGCCAAATGTAAAATTTATAGCCTAGTCTTGTGCAGACTCTAGCAAAGATTCAGAGCATCAGTTTATTACAGGGCTACTATTAAGGATGCTTAAAATTCCCCAGCTTTACACTCCTCACCCCAGGGGTCTAGCCTTAGCTAGTTATGATTGGGCCTGGCCCAAAGGCTCCTATTAGGCAGGGATTTAAGTATTTAACAATACAGTTAGGCCTTTTCTGTGGAACTGAATGCTCTTCCTCAGGGGAGCTCAACTCACCCCTCCTGTGTCCAACACCAGCAACGTCCCTTTGCTTCTTACCACTTTTCACCTGTGCCCTGGCTTAGCAAATCGAGGGAAATAATGCTTAAAGAAAACAAAATAAATAGCAGATGGTTGAGTGTACTCTGGGATGAATAAATTATAGCTGTGGAGGAGAAAAGTGAGTTGGTGGATGCACATGGGTGTATTAGACGTTGACATACAGGATGCTCAGCACGCTGACCTCAACGTGTACCAGGCTCACCACCATTAATCACTTCACATAACCCAAGCCAGAAATTTAATGAGCCCATGGGATTGGTGAGCCCTTGGAGTGGGAATGGGGGCTGAGAAAATGAACTAGAGTCAAAAAAGGGAAATGCAAAAGTAACTCCGGATAAGAAGCTAGTGACTTCTCAGAGCCCCCAAAATTCAATTGACTTTTTCGCATGGCCACTCTGAGTATGATTGTCTGAAGAGCTTGAGCCTCTACAGTAAGTTCAGTAATCCCCCCATAAGTCATAGTGCCATTTGGAGAATTATCTAAGTTGTTAAATAGAACACCAGTGTTCAGTTACTTGGAAATCAAGCTGGGAATGGACGTTTAGCCTTACAGCTGAGATATTCCTATCTCATATTGGAGTACTTGGATTTAATTCCTGGTGCTGCCTTCTGACTCTGCTTCCTGCAATGCAGGCCATGGGAGGTAGCAGTGAAGGCTAGTAATCCATTTCCTGTCACCCATATGGGAGACCTGCATTTTGTTATCAGCTTCAGCTCCAGCTCTGGCCATTGTAGGCATTTGGGGAGTGAACCAGCAGGAGGGAGATTCCCCCCACCTCAAATAATTTAAAAGATAAATCAAATGGTTTATCAAATCCACCACTAAGGTAAACCATGGAAGATTTATAATACTAGATTCTTCTTACACATTTGAGGTTTAAATGTAATTTTCACTAAGTGAGAACACTTTTAATCAGAAAAATCTGGCAATCTCCCAATTCTTATCTCTCTGTAGTGCCTTCTTCCCAGTTATGCCACCTCTTTTACACTCATCTTTAGACTAAGGAAATAAAAATATATTCACCAGTATCCTCTAAATAGTCCACCAAAAATGAATACTAAAATAAGAGGGAGGTTAGAAAACAGAAGTAGACAGATAATAAATGCAATTCATTACTGACTCGCTGGCTGATTTTCATTAGGTCTGTCCAGTTTCTTCCAGGTCCTTGAGTGTTAGACATCAAATTAACAGCTGGTAGAAAGATCTTGTTCCAGTTATCATACATCCATGCCTTCTCCTTGCTACTTAATTTTTCTTAGAGAATTGTATACTTCAATTGCCTTAGAAAATGTAAAGATGAGGACTGTGAGGTGGAGGTAACCCAGATGTCCTTTGACAGGTGAACGGTTTTTAAAATGTGGTATATGGTTGCAATGAGATGTTACTCAGCCTTAAAAAGGATGAAAATACTGTCAAGTGTTATGACACGTTGACCCTTGAGGACATTGTCCTAAGTGAAATAAGACAGTCACAATAAGACAAATATGTATAATTCCACTCACATGAGATACATAAATCAGTAAAGTTCAGACAGAAAATAGAGTGGTGTCAAGGACTAAAGAAGGGGGAAATGTTGAATGTGTGCAGTTTGTTTTGCCAGATTAAAACTTCTGGAAATAAATTGCACAACAGTGTGATCCACTTAACACTACTACACTACACATTTAAAAATGGCTGAGATTGTGAATTTCATGTGATGAAATTTTTTTCAATGATAAAAACAAATGTAAGGTTTTGGTTATATTCTCCTTTACCTGCTGACTATTGATTAGTTGAGTAGTTTATTTCACTGTAATATATTGGGATTTGTTTATTTTTTTCCCAAAAGGTAGCACATGGGTTGATTATTAACATATTTTATTATGGAAAGTTTTAAACATTCACTGGATACAATAGTACAATAAACTTCATGAATCCATTCCCAATTATAATGTAGCAATTATAATTAGTTATAATCTTTCCAATCTTGTTTTATCATTTTCTCAAAAAAATTCTGCAATATTTTTAAACAAATTCGCTCCTTTTTAATTGTAGCCTAAGCACTTATTTTAATAACCTGAAATGCTTTAAGTATCTTGTAACATAAAAGATTATTTGTGACTTAGATGTAATATTTCCTGTAGTACTTTAATTTCATTAGATATCAGTGAGGATACCTATGTTAGAAAGACAATGTCAAAGACCTAAAATAAAAGAACAGGGATGTCAGGGCCGGTGTTGTGTCAAAGCTGGTAGAGCTACCGTCTGCAACGCCAGCATCAGTATCCCACATGGGCATCAGTTGTCTCGCAGCTGCTCATGTTCCACTTCTAATCCAGCTCTCTGCTAATGGCATGGAAAAGCAGCAGAAGGTGGCCTAAGTGTTTGGGCTCCTGCCACCAGGTCTATTGCAGCCATTAGGAGATGCACCAGCAGATGGAAGAATTTTCTTCTCTCTCTTTCCACCTCCCCTTCTCTCTTCCTCCCAGCACCCTCTTCCTCTGCAACTCTGACATTCAAATGATTGAGTAAATATTAAGCAAAAACAGGGGGCCAGCACTGTGGTGCAGTGGGTTAAAGCCCTGACCTGAAGTGCTGGCATCCCATATGGATGCCAGTTCCAGTCCTGGCTACTCCTCTTCCGATCCAGCTCTCTGATATGGCCTGAGAAGGCAGTAGAAGATGGCCTAGGTCCTTGGGACCCTGCACCCATGTGGGAGACCTAGGGAAGGCTCCTGGCTCCTGGCTTCAGATTGGTGCATCTCCAGCCATTGCAGCCAACTGGGTTTGAACCAGTGGATGAAAGACCTCTCTCTCTGTTTCTACCTCTCTCTGTAACTCTGTCTTTAATAAAAAACAAAATAAAAAAATAAAAAACAGGAATGTTGAATGGACATGAGTAAACCCTTGTGATTGAAATTGGTACTGTTTAGGAAATGCTAAAGAGAAGCGGATTGAAATGTTTAATGATAGGAGTTGAGAATGATTTAAAGAGCACATCTTTGGCTCTTCTGGATACAACATGTGTAAAATCTCTTTTAAAATGTGGTTATTTTACGGTTACTGCCTAGGGAAGTAGAAGGAGCCCATCTGGTCTCAATCTCCAGCCAGCTGTGTGACTTTGGGTGAGTCTATCTTTCAGGGCCTTAATATTCTCAAATCCTGCATAAAATGATGGCTTCAGAAAGGGTAGTTGCTAAGTGCATTCTGATTTAAGAATCCTATGATCTGAGAGCAGGAGTGAATATTTTACTACAAAAGATTCCATGAGATGAAATTCATGGCTGAATTTACTCTAGTAAAGGTCCTGGCTTTGATATGGTTGCCACCACTTCATACTGACCCTGAGTTCTCTGGCTCACTTGAAAATGGAAATTGACTAGAGGCCAATGTTCAATCCAGACAAGGTTTATGGGGGTTTTATGCTTACACACAAGGGAAACATCATGGCAGGAAGAGATTGCACCAACTGGCTCTCCAAAGGGAGCTGAGCAGGAGATTTTATTAGATGGGGGAGGTAGGGCCATGCCTTCTTGGTCTCTGGCTCATCCCACACAGCACATAGTACTTGGGTTTGTGCCTGACCTGACGTTCTGCACAAGCACAGTTGACTGTCTTTGCATACCACATGTTAGAAGTGAGGGTGTAGCTCACCACAGCCTCTCCAGAAAGGTTGTATATTTGTCGTACTGGGTTGATCTGGGCGTGAATGGGTTGGAGAAGTCCCTCAAGGGGGAGCTGGGAGACTTTTGGAGTTTGTGTGTGGACATTCCTTGCTCCTGATGGCTTTGGAGCTGGGTAGAGTGACCCGTGGTCAGGGATGGATACATGGTTGGATTGAGAGGGGATTGATTTTGTGAGTCCTGTTTCTGCCCTGTCGCATAGTCACAAGATATTAGTCTCACCTCTCTGCCAACATCAAGTATAGAATATCCTGTGGCACAAAGTAACCTATAAGTTGCCATGGTATATTTGCCTAAAGAGCTCTGTCAGAATTGCTGTTAAAGTTTTATAGGCAGTGATGTGACAAGCAGTGTTTTTATACTCTGTATCCATTTTGTATTCTAAATATTAAACCTGTGAAAATTTTTTTAAGATTTATTTTTATTTGAGAGGCAGAGTTATAGATAGAGGGAGGGAGAGAGAGAGAGGTCTTCCATCCACTGGTTCACTCCCCAAATGGCTGTAATGGCCAAAGGTGAGCTGATCAGATGCCAGGAGCTTCTTCTGGGTCTCTTTCATCGGAGCCCTTCTTTCCCAGGCCATTAACAGGGAGCTGGGTCTGGAAGGGGGGCAGCCAGGCCTGGAACTGGTATCCATATGGAATGTTGGCACCAGAGGCAGAGGCTTAACCTACTTTACCACAGTGCCAACCCCCAAAATAAATCTTGACAAAACATTTTGTACTAAGGAGTTACTTGTTTACATTGGTTTAGTTTTTTTTTTTAATAGAAATTTCTTCGTAAGAGGAGAAGGTAAAATATACAGAATATATGCTTTGAGGTAGTTGACGGTAAACTGTGATTATAATCAACTCCATTCAGCTTTCAAGTGCAGATATTCTTTTTTTTACAGATTTATTTATTTATTTGCAAGTCAGAGTTAGAGAGAGGAAGGGAGGGAGGGAGGAAGGGAGGGAGGGAGGGAGGAAGGAAGGAAGGAAGGAAGGAAGGAAGGAAGGAAGGAAGGAAGGAAGGAAGGAAGGGGTCGGTTGTTCTTCCATCGGATGGTTCACTCCCCAATTGGCCACAATGGCCAGAGCTGCGCCGATCCGAAGTCAGGAGCCAGGAGCTTCTTCTGGGTCTCCCACATAGGTGCAGGGGCCCAAGGACTTGGGCCATCTTCTACTGCTTTCCCAGGCCATAGCAGAAAGCTGGATTGGAAGTGGAGCAGCTGGGTCTCAAACCGACACCCATATGGGATGCCGGCACTGCAGGCCAGGGCATTAGTCTGCACCACAGTGCTGGCCCTCAGATATTCTTTAGTCTGTATTTTCCAGCCGTGGGGTCTTGTCTCTCTACAAAGAGCCATACTGTTCTTTCTTTACTGTGTGAAGAAAGGCTTGCTGTCCTGCCTGTCAGAAGGTGGCTGTGTGTTAGGTTCCGAGGAAAATGGGAAAGAAGGCAAAAGTGGAGCTTGAATAATGTTGATCTTTATGCATTCTATTTCCCCTGAAATGTCAGTCTTTGAAAATCTCCATTTTGTGCTCATTCTTGGGGAAAGGAAACAAAAGAAGAAGAACAATGCCTTTTGGGGCTGGCTGCACCTGCTACCAGAGAGCTCTCTAGTTGAGTCAGTTCTTCAAAACCAAGTTGGAGTAGACTCGCAAACCTTAGGTACCCCTTTGGAACTGTAGGAAGGTTGACTCTGACCACCTTGGCCCACCTAGTACTAATTGAACTGCTAGAATGGAGACTTTGGTCAAACTCTGAAAATCCAGGACCTTGGTGTATATTCAGTCTGATCTGTCAGAGGTGTCTGTGCCTACAGGAACACTTTCCCTTACATATATAACGACAACATGAAACCATGTTGAATAGGTGTCTGTTTTCTCCCTTCTTATACTAAGTGTGTGTCCTTTCTGAAGCTGAGCACCAGGTCAGAAACATAATCTGCTAAACCAAAAAACTTGATCATTGGATACTGATTTCTTATATTCTACTAGATTTGTTCCTGGAACTCTGTCAAGATGAGGGAAGGAAAATAGTAGGGTACATAATCTTAGGAGACTAATCCAGAAAAAATAGAAAGTATATGTATGGGGCAAGATGTTCTCAGTGTGGATTCAGAAAAACATCTGTCCCCAAGATGGAAGTCATGAAGATGTGGCAACTACAAGAGATTATCCAGGGGACAGTAGCACTGATAGAGGAATGTCAAGAGTCACTGAGAACTGGGAACAGTCTCGGGCTCAGAAAGAAATATTTCAGGGTGAGGTAAGTGATTTTCAGGAGGCAGCTCTGCTCTCAACTTAGGGATTCTTTCTGTAAGCACTGCTTTGACACTACTGGCAGAAACATGTCTACACAGATGGACCTTGTACTTAGCAATTAAAGATGCATCGTTTAAGTAGCTCCAACTATGAAGATCTTTCTTTATAAATTTGAATTAATGGCATTAACCTATTCACAAAGACTTTAATAACAGGAGTCAATTTGTTTCAGTGGTTAGAGCCATTCCTCTAATGCCATCCTCTGAGTGCAAACAATTAAGAGTGTAGTCTGGCTTACACATTACATCATTTTTGAAGATCTCAGTAGAATTTACATTAACATTGTGATAGGGAAAAATTAAACCTTCCTTTTAAGTATTGCTTTTTGGGGCTGGCATTGTGGGTGAAGTGCCAGCATCTCCTAAGGGTGCTGGTTCGTGTCCCAGCTGTGCCACTTCTGAGCCAGCTTCCTGTTAATGGCCTGGGAAAACCAGTGGAAGATGGCCCAACTGCTTGGCCTTCTTCACCCACATGGCTGTTGCAGCCATCTGGGGAGTAAACCAGTGGATAGAAGTTCGTTTCTCTCTGTCTCTCTCTGTCTCTGTCTCTGTCTCTCCCTCTCTCCCTCTCTTCCTCTCCTGCTTCTCTTCCCCTCTTATTTATTTGAAAGTCAGAAGTAATCTTTAAAAAAATAGCTTTTCTTTGACCTCCTCTCTAATCTTTGGGCAAATTGTACACTGTTGATATAGTTTCATGAGATAATATCTGAATGGAAACCCTAAACATGATTTTTCTATTATTGAAGGAATATTGACTCCAAGGAAAGATCATAATGCATACAAATTTGAGAAATAACAATATAACTTATTTCTGTTATTCTGTTAGTTGACAAGCACTCGTTAGAAAAATTGGAAAGCATTAGTGAGAAATACTATTTAGACTTGGTAAAGCTACAAAAACTATCCAAGTGGAAATGTAAATATGTTATATATCTGGGAATAATAATTGTGACAAGAAAATCAGACTTTTTTCTGGGCTTTAAACGACCTAAGTAATTTTCTTCAAAATATTAATTTTCTAATTAATTAATTTTCTAATTAATTTCTTTCCTCTCTTGCCTACCTCTCTCCACTCATTGAGAATTGAATTACCCAAGTGAATTAAGATGATCTAAAGATGCCTCTACTGAAGACATTTTATCCTATAGTTAAAGTATTTGTTAGGAAGAAAATATTTTCATGGTATTTACTCATACTCATAAATTTAAGTATTCATCCATTGATGTTACAGAAAATGGCTTCAAAATTAACAGCCAGAGAAAATAGCCAGAGCTCTCAAACTTGAGGAACTTAATGATTTACATCAGATACTATTGTTGTTTTATTAAAATAATTATTTGAGCATGATTTGAAAAGCCCATCACTAACCTACCATTGATTTGTACTTTGTTATTATAGGCAAGCTGAAGCAAAAATAAAGCACTTAAATAGGAGAGAAGTAGCACTAATGATGATGATAGTGGAATGAAAATCAAACATCCACCAGCAAATGGTGTTTGAAATGACTTAAATACTTTATTCTACTCTGAATTGTGTGAAGCACAGAAACCTCTTCCTCAAGAATATTACTTTGCTTGATTTCTTCATTATAATAGTTTCCTTTCTGAACCATTATTAGTATGCCAAGGTTGAATAAAAAATTATGCTATTAAAATAGCATTCTTTGGTAGCTCAAGCAGTAGCAATTTGTTGATTACCCTCCATAAAATAGTATGTGTACAAAAAAATTTAGTTATTTTAGAATTGGAATACAGTATATTATGCCAGTTAAATTTGAAAACCTTAGCATTTTAAAGTTAAAATATTAAAATACTTTCTTAGCATAGATACTAAAGGTCATTACTATAATGTAATTATGTGTTGTGTAATTATGTCTTGAAAGATTTAATCAATTGGTATTTGAAAAGGTTTATAGGTAAAGTTTTTAGAAGATTACGTTTCTGGAATTTTTTATACAGTGGAATTTCTGATGCTACAGTAAATTAAAAAGTTGGATGATTTTCATGTGATATCTTATTTCACTAATACAGAACAACCTTGAACCACACTAGAGCAATAATTACTTAACCTAAATCAGAGACCAAGCCAGGCCAAACAGCTGTTTTCATTTTGTTAGGAGATCCATTTGATTTACTCTTTTAGTCAGCTTTCATTACTATAGAAGACAAAACTTCACTTGAGTTTTTAACCCTGAATTCTCTGCCTTGTTTGCTGCCTGCTATAAAATTGCATGGTTGAGCTGCCACAGCCGCTGTGCACACTCTGGAGCTACTGTAGTATTGTGGGAGGCTCCCCTTCAGCTGGGGAAAAGAGGACCTAAAGAGATAAAATCTAGGTCCTTCCCACTGTCCTTAAAACAGAAAACAAAAGCTACTCATTGGTATTTTGATTGTAAGAACAGTCTTCTGGGGTCAGTACCTGATTCAACGAGTAAACAGTCATCTAACGGCTGTTAGTTGTATCATCGTTTAACCATTGTGGAAACTGGAAAAATGAATGTCAGAGACACAGAGATAAGAAACTAAATAAGGAGTCACTGGTAGCTAGATGCAGATGTGTTAGGTATCAAACCATTATTCCTTAAATATATCTGTAGTATTTTTTCATTTAAGTTGTGAATTCAGTTCCCTTAGAATCAGTAGTAATGAAGATGCACCAATATTTAGTGGTTTGTAACATAGCTCTTACAATTCCATAAATGTGTTGTCCCTGTTCTTCCCAATGAAAATAAAGTGAAACAATATTGGGACCTTACAACTTTATGCAAAAAAGTAGATTAAACCATTCCCTAAGATTACTGCCATTTGGGGAAAAAAATCTGTGGGATTATTGGTACTGATTAAAACTTTGCTTTCTTCAGGTAATCTATATGTCTTCTTAAATAGATAGAATCTGGCAACACAGAAGGTTCTCTATGACATCATGGATTGGCATATGTGGAATCACCTACACAATGACAATTATAGTCAGGCTCCTTGTAACATTTTACATAGTGATGGGTCACATATACGGTAATGGTCCCATAAGGTTGCATTGTCCAGTGATGTCATTGCCATCTAAGTTTATCTAAGTACATAATATGATATTTATACACACACAATGACAAAGCTACCTCAATGCATCTTTCCAAACTATCTCATCATTAAGCAGCATAAGAATGTATTAGATAATGGTAACAAACTATTCAGTATATTTTCCAGATCACAGACCAGCATTTTTTTAAAAAGATTTTATGTATTTGAAAGGCAGAGTTGCAGAGAAGAAGAGAGAGAGAAAGAGAGAGAGAGAGAAAGAAATGTCTTCCATCTGTTGGTTCACTCTTAAAATGGCCACAATGGCTGGAGCTGTGCTGATCTGAAACTAGGAACCAGAAGCTGCTTCCATTTGGTTGCAGGGGCCAAAGGACTTGGGTCATCTTCTACTGCTTTTCCAGGCCATAGAAGAGAGCTGGATTGGAAGCAGAGCAGCTGGGACTTGAACCAGCGCCCATATGGGATGCCATCACTGCAGGTGGCGGCTTAGACCACTATGCCACAGTGCCAGTCCCTAGACCAGCATTTCTAACCACAACTGTTCCAGATTTTTACAGAGTTCTCGGAAGAAGGGTTTCATGATCAGATAAATTCTGTAAACATATTCTTAAAATGTCATGATACACAATAGCATATTGTAGCTCTGAGAAATCTAAAGAAAAATATGCTTAACCTACATTAATTCTGTATTTCCCAAACCTGTTCTAGTAAGGGACACTTCTTTTATTTTCCCCAAGACAACACAGTATCTCACAAAGTTTTACTTTAAATACTGTCTTGAATTACATTTAGATCATATAATCTCATTGTTTCTGTAAATGCAGAAATATGAGGAACTTAAACTTTGTGAGGATATTATAACAAGATAATTTGGAGATCTTTCTGCCTCTAATCAAGAAAGACATATGGGAGTTTACTAGCTTGGAGAAACTCTCTATAAATGCCTTCATTGAAGAAGGATTTTTTTTTAAAGATTTATTTATTTGAAAGGCAGAGTTAGCTAGGCAGAGAGAGAGAAAGAGAGAGAGAGAGAGGGATCTTCCATCCACTGGTTCACTCCCCAAATCGCTGCAACAACCAGAGTTGGGCCAATCCAAAGCTAGGAGCTTCTTCCAGGTCTTCCACATGGATGCAAGGGGCCCAAGCACTTGGGCCATTTTCCACTGTTTTCCGAGGCCACAAGCAATGAGCTGGACCAGAAGTGGAGCAGCTGGGTCTTGAACTAGCACCCATATAGGATCACAGTACTGCAGGCGGCAGCTTTACCTACTACCACAGTGTCTGCTCCAGAAGAATCATTTTTACAAACTCCAGGGAACTGGTGATGTCTCTACCTTTGTAAAGCTAATTCATAATGGTTAGTATTAGTAAAGAGTCTTATAGAAAATAATTGAGAACTTCTGATATATAGAAAAACAAAGATTATTTTCTGGGATGCAGCAGTAGCTTCACAAAGAGCTTTACAAAGACCTAGTACTTGGCTACTAGGCTAATCCTCTGCCTGCAGCACAGGCACCCTGGATTCTAGTCCCGGTCGGGGCGCCGGTTCTGTCCCGGTTGCTCCTCTTCCAGTCCAGCTCTCTGCTGTGGCCTGAGAGGGCAGTGGAGGATGGCCCAAGTGCTTGGGCTCTGCACCCGCATGGGAGACCAGGAGGAAGCTCCTGGCTTCAGATCGGTGCAGTGCTGGCTGTAGCAGCCATTTGGGGGGTGAAACAACGGAAGGAAGACCTTTCTCTCTCTCTCTCTCTCTCTCTCTCTCTCTCTCTCTCTCTTTTTCTCTCACTGTCTAACTCTGCCTGTCAAAAACAAAACAAACAAACAAACAAACAAAAACACACCTAGTACTTGAAGTTAAAACTGTGTCCTGGGGCCAGCTCTGTGGTACAGTGGGTTAACACCTCAGCCTGCGGTGAAGGCATCCCGTATCAGCGCCGGTTCGTGTCCCAGCTGCTCCTCTTCTGATCCAGCTCTCTGCTATGGCTGGAAAAGCAGTAGAAGATGGCTCAAATCCTTGGGCCCCTGCACCCACGTGGGAGACCCGGAAGAAGCTCCTGAATCCTGGCTTTGGATCAACGCAGCTCCGGCTGTTGTGGCCAATTGGGGAGTGAACCATCGGATGGAAGACCTCTGTCTCTCTCTTTCTCTCTCTCTCTGCCTTTCCTCTCCCTGTGTAACTCTGACTTTCAAATAAATAAATCTTTTAAAAAAAAAACTGTGTCCTGTGTTTTAGTAATCCACAAAAAGGAAAGCCCAGATGAAGAGTCTTTTCTTTCTTTAGGATGTCCAGACTTCCGGACAATGCTAATATCCTCTAGGTGCTTTCCTATTACTTCAAATGGTGGATTTAATAGATTATATCTGGGTTAGCTCTTCAACCCACTGGTAAAGTGTAGATAACTGCAAGTCTGGATTAAGGTACAGTCTTTGCATTTCTACAGATTTTGGTACTTACCACCTGGTTTTATCCATACCAGTTTGAATTTCTCTACTGGTCTTTTTATCTTGCCTCTTTATTTTCTTTTTTCTTTCAAGATGCCTGAATAGGAGTTGGCTAAAATTGTGTCTGTAGCAAACAAACGATGGAAGCCTATGCCTGAAAAATCTGTCTGAAATTCACCCGTTTCACAGTAAATTTAATAAAAATATGATTGACGTTTGACAACAGGTTTGTTCCACAAAAGGAGGAAGTCAGAAGAGAAATGGACTTTAATTTGAAGGAATGTGAACTGTAGTTTTTCTCTCGCACAGCTGTGTAGTATGTTTGTTTATATTTTCTCTTTAAACTAATAAAAGCTGTGCACTTAGTGTTGTAACAAACATTTCAGCCTTGCAGGTGGTTGAATCTGAGCAAAAATTAATTTGCAGTTATGATAATCACATTTACTAGCAGAACATCAGTAATGTTTTTGATGGCAAATATACCATTTCTGCCATCACCACCATCAATTTCCTCAGGCCAAGATGGTGATAATCATCTTTATATTCTGTAGTACTCTATAGTTTGAAAAGTACTTTCAACTGTATTATCTCATGTTTCTCTCAATACAAACTCAGGAATTAAGGATGGAACTATTAATTCTATTCTATATCTGAAAAAAGAAAGCTTGAGTGACTTGTCCAGTGTCACAGATTTTATAACTGGTGACGCTGACATTTCTTTTTTAAGATTTATTCATTTTTTGAAAGATGGCATTAGAGAGAGGCAGAGAGAGAAGTCTTCCATCTGCTGGTTCACTCCCTAAATGGCCACAACAGCCAGAGCTGTGCCAGGCTAAAATCAGGTCTCCCTTGTTGGTGCACAGCCCAAATACTTGGGCCATTTTCTGTTGCTGTCGCAGGCACACTAGCAGGAAGCTGGATGGAAAGTGGAGCAGCCAGCACAGGAACTGGTGCCCATATGGGATGCTGGCATTGCAAGCTGTGGCTTAACCCACAATGCCAAGCAGCAGCCCTTAAGCTGAACATTAAAACTAGGATTTTTCTGCTATTCAAGTTCTTTCTCACTTCTCTATTCTGTAAAATATCATGTAATTCTTACTCTGATTGTTAAGTGTTCATTAAATCTTGTTTCCTTAACGCTAATGTTTTAAAAGATATTGGTCCTCCATTTAAAACCTTTCATTGTTGAACTTTGCTTTTCCTGCTTAGTCCAAATGCCAATGAGCCAGAAAAGGGAAGATGCCCACAAATGTGTGTGCTATAAACAATAAAGCCTTTGCTCTGTTTCAAAATCAACATTAATTTCTTCCTATAGTAATCCTTAAAAATCCAGGAAGGATTTATCTTCATCCAAAGGGTAAATGTACTGAGAGACTCACCTTGCTTTTTGTTTAAAAGTTGAATTTAGTTGTGCAACCTGCTGAATTAGACATATGAAGAAGATGCCAGTGACTCACGGTGTGATTGGGGTGTGAACTTTCAAATGTGGGTCCAGTCATGGGTTTCACAGAACCATCAACATACTGCCTTCCACTGACCCTCCTAGGAACCAATGACGCTTTCATGAGACAGTTGACAGGGATTAGGATGCGATTTTTGTTCTGTGGATAAAGGGTGTACGGTATACTCGGTGTCGATATGAAACAGATGACTCAGTTAAAACACAAAGCACAGAAGAGAATAGGACTGCCCCAGAGAGGTCAGATTTCCTTTGGCAAGGCTAAGCATTGCAATGAAATGATGGATTAGTTCAGTTAGCCAAAATTTTGCTTACTCACTTTGCCCAAATTAGCACATTTTTGGTCCTTGGTGATCTGGGTAATTACTTCATTTCACTGCTGTCCTCTGTTTGTGAAGGCCTGGCCTTAACCAGTAATTAACATGGCCTGGATCACAATTTGTCAGGGCAATTCAGTTGAGCAAACCTGTTCAGGGAACACCTAGTATGTGTTAAGGACTATGGCACATCTTCAAAGGTGAATGCAACAGGGCCTGTTGAATCTTAGGAGCTCACAGGATAGATAGAGAGGAAGCATACAACCTCTGTCATGCTATGTGGTCAAGTATTGTGTTGATGGTAAGGAGCGGTGGGTAGATAGTGTCTGTGAGAGCACACAGGAGAAGATTGTCAATCAAAAGTCAAGGAAGTATTGGTGGAAGGAGACGTAAGCAGGAGAAGAGTATTTGGAAGAGCATTCTGGAGTTCAGCATTCATTATTTGCATTTGAGATCCTAAGTGCCAAATACATAGAGAATTGAAGCTCTTGGAGAAAAAGACAAAGTAATTTCAGAAGAAAGTTAAATTGATGAATCAACCAATAGATGGAAGAAAGGAACTTCTTTTAACTTTCTCTGCTAATGCTAAGGTAACTTAGTGCTCTTTCTAACAGGAAGTAACTATGAACTCTTGACCAAAGGTGCAGGGAAATTGGATCTTTTTAAACACTGATTTTTTTTTTTTCAAAGGTCCTTCTTGAACTTTAGCAATGGAGCACCAATTTAAAACAAACACACCATTCTTAGAGCAGCAAATGGGTGCCCAGTTGTGCCCTAAGGCTTTTTCTTTCATTTGAAAGTTCAGTCTGAAGTTTCCTGGCAATGCATAGGAGTCCCTACATAATAATCTACACTAGGGAATAAGTTGACTTTTGGAACACTTTTGGAATAAAGATTGACAGTGAGTTCCCTTCCAGAAAACCGATTGCTATAAAGATTGTTATAGAATGTCACTCAGATTTTCAGCAGAGATTCAAAATTGTCCCAGAGGTGTGCTCAGCCTGTTGGCAGGCAGTGTAATCAGAAGCAAAGTTTGTGAGTTGGGATGTGGCCTAGAGAAGCAGTGGATCCTATAGGAAATTATCTTAAATTGAATGGATAATCATGCCTACATCAAGGATTCCATTGAGTTATCATCTAAAGCCTCCTCCAGTTTAATAATTGCATGCTCTTGTTTTTGTATTACGAGGGAAATGTTGATTAACAATTCAAAGTATTTACTTGGAATAGATTGTATAGAAGTGGTTTGTCCCCATCTACTCATTCTTTCACTCTTTTACATCTGATATTAGTTTTCAGAATATTTGGGCATAGTCTAAGGTTGTTCCCTGAGACCACAGAACTGAGTAAAGGCAAGTATTCCAGATTTCATTAATTCATGAATACAGTACTATCTTAGGAGAATTAATCAGAAATGTCCTCATAGGCTAAAGAGCAGGGAAAATCTCAAGTAAAAGTTGGATAAAATAAAATCATTGTTATCTAACATTGAAGTGATAAGACTTCATACTAGGATAATCAAAATATAAATGAAAATTAAAAAACAAATGCGAGGAAAATGCAAAAGGAAGGATAAGCAAGATTAGGTAACAGTTGAACATAAGTGAATAAAAATACGGAAAAGAGGTAAAGTGATAGTCACAGATATGGATGAGAAGTTAAAAAGTGAAAACAGTTTAATTTTCTATATCCATATAACTATACCACAATCAATTATGGAACATCTTTATTCCTTAAATTTTTTTTGTGTCCATTAGCAAGCAATTCACTCTCCTCCCTGGGCTCCTTGCAACCATTGGTTTGCTTTCTGTAAATTAGTTTGGGTAGTTTTACTACAATTTCATATGAATGCAATCATACAGTCTGTAAAAAAAAAAAAAAAGTAAAGATAATTTGATGGGAAAGGAGAAGAAAATGAAGTGTTGATTTAGGACCAATTGATTTGAACTTTGCTAACAGGTTGAAAAAGTGATCTCCAATATTGACAGTAGCCATGAAAGTGTAGTCTCTTAAACCCAAGTGACTGGAATTTGTCTCAGAAACAATTTGGTTTGGGATATTGAGTTGCTTCTGGTCTCTCTCGTTCTCACTCTTGTTCCTCTTTCAGTAACACTGGATTCAACTTGAACAAAGTGTTGCTGTTTATGAAAGACATCAAAAACCATATTATGTTGGATTTTTAATGGTAATATGAGAGTCTCTTTCCTTTTGAGATCAGTATTGGTATAAAACATGTAAAACTTATTACAAAATAAGCCTTTATAGAATTAGCTATACTTTGCATCCTCGTTATAATAATTGATCATTTAAATAATGACAGTCTCTCAGATTCCTTCCACTTCACCAATGGATTTCTAGAAATCTTTTTCACTTTTTGAAAAATAAAGGCATGTTCCCTATGAGACATGCAATTTTCAGAGATTTATTTTATAAATAATGCCCCCTACCTCTGTTATGCAGCTTCACCTATCTTTTCATTTAGAATTTTGTCTCCAAGGAGCCACTTGTCCTCTGACTCTCTATTTCTGATCTACTCTTCTAGGCTTGTTGGAATCCTTTGGGAATCTTCTGGGAAGAGAATCTCCTGTGGATGTACTTTTTCAATTGTTGCTATTTCTGCCCCCCAGCCCCATTTGCATCAAGGTACACACGTTACTGAGGAAAGTTAACATAAAACACACATTGTGTTATAAACTCCTGTAGGTTATTCGGGTACCAAACTCTCCTTCCCCTCTTAGTTCCGGCCCCACCAATTTGCAAGTTGTCCCAGCCTAACTCAAGCGGGGATTTAAATCTGTTAGAGAGCTCAGTGTGTTGATTTACAGAGTTGAAGTCTGCACAGAGGAATCATCTGTAATGGGATTCTTTGCTCCCTGGAGAGACATTACATAGCAGAGCTGTAAATTACTGAAGAAACAGGGGAGGGGGTAGGAGGGCAGAAAGAATGCTCTATAAAGATAGAATATATTATCGATCAAAGCAGTTACCTCTTAACTTTTTATTCTCTATCATAAAATTAAGTGGTCACCCTGAGGAAAAAAAGACTGGATATTTAAGAAGTTAAGTGTGCTGTGTTTGTTGTCCCATTGAATTGGTTGGTATAAGATGTTTTGACTTGTTTGGTTTACTAGTTGTCTCTTAGTAAATTCTTTTTTTCTCCCACCTTGGACTATATCTGAAGGCATTTTTTTTATACCTATGTGATAATATTTTAGAATCTGATTTGCAGCCAGGAGTCATCTCAGGCAGCAGCTCTTTGCCCTCTGTTATCCCTGAGTCAAACTACAATTCTGGCCTGATCAGTGTAATGTACAAGGTGTAGTAATACAAAATTGTGAGTGAAAATGTCCTAAATACATTGCCAGTGAGACTAGCCAACAGAGAAATAGATGACCTCAGGAAACGTCTGGCTTAACAAATGTATATCTTTAAATTGGAAATCTAATTATTTGCCTTAGATTTGCACTGCTGGGAACCTAATGCAAGACCATGTTAAATAAACTTATTATTTCCGTTTTTCATTTAACCTGTGGGATGTAGTATGACCAATCTGTTTTATATCCTCAATCAACAGATGATTGTATTTGGTAATAATTTATCAAGAATAAAAATCTGTTTTTGAAACTAATCACCTCATGTTAGGTCTGCCCTTTTTCAAAACCACCATCTGATATTCATTTTGTCTGCAAGACAAACATACTGATGAAAATGCATATACCACAGGACACAGCCAGTGGAATGAAGCATTTCCACTCTTTGTATATATTTAGAACATTTTCTGTTTTCCCAACAGATGGACCAAATTTTGGTATTAAAGAAAAAAATCAATTTTACATAGTACAAACAAATTCAACAAGTACATTGTGTATTTCTGATTACTTTGTAACAGAATGTCCAGAGGAATTTGGGGTCAAATCAGGTCATATCTGAACTCTGACTTTTTTTTGGAAAAGTGACTTTTTCATATATTCTAGGGTTTTCCCCCCCTTTAAGATGTTTGGATGAATCTCTTAATGGAAAATACTAAGTTCATGTACTGTCCAAATCTTTTTAAAAATATTTTCAATTTAATGACTTGTTTATGTGCTAGTATCTTGAAATGTTTTTTTTTAAGTCTAGCAGTCTTACTTTAGTCTTATTTTACCAAAGTGATACATCGAATATAATCCTCACTTTTTTTTTATTATTTAGGGCAAATAACTCTGTCTCTGTTCCTATAAACTAGTGACATCGACTTTCATGTGGCAAAGCATTGACATTTAGTTCTTTGGAAAAGAGTTCAATTTTTAAATGTATTTGCATACTTTTTGTCTTATACTTTAAAAATTATACTTCTTTGTCTCAGATTTTAGACTTGCATATTTATTTTATTAGTGATGAGTGTTGGGAATATGGATTTGTCTTTTGGAAGATAATCTCCAGTCTTTTCTCCTCTTATTTTATCTAGATCATAAATCTGGTATTTCTTTCTCCTTTCAAAATTGCTATGGCTTCCTAGAGTTTAAGGACAAGAAAAACCTCCTTAATCCTTCAGCATCTTATCTTACCTATCTTTCCAGCTTCACTGTACAAATCTAGTCTCAATGGGCTTTTTCTCACTTGCCTCCTTAAACTTTAAATATATCTCACTTCTTCTGGAATTTGATACCTTCTTACACGCTTTTGTCCAGCTTTGCCAATTATTCCCTGGACCTGAGAAGCCCTTCCTCATTGCCTCTCCCATACATTCCCTTAAGCTCAGGACTTACTGCAGTATTCTAGGAGGCATTTCTGAACTTCAGGCATGACTCATAGGACCATCAACACTCTCATTATGGCTATGCTGCACAGAACTTCCAAAGTTTTGGGAAGGCAGAAGACACAGAAGTAAAGGAAAAATTTCAGCCTGTGACAAATGATATGAAGGAAACAAGTGGGTACAATCAGATAGAAAAGTAGGAGTAGCGTACTGATCAATGAAGACTTCTAAAAAAGTGTTGTTTAAGGTGTTGGAGCCGTGGTGCAATAGGTTAATCCTCCGCCTGTGGCGCCAGTATCTCATATGGGCACTGGTTCTAGTCTCGGCTGCTCCTCTTCCAATCCAGCTCTCTGTTGTGGCCTGGGAAAGCAGTAGAAGATGGCTCAAGTTCTTAGGCCCCTGCATCCACATGGGAGACCAGGAAGAAGCTCCTGGCTTCTGGCTTCAGATCAAGGCAGCTCCGGCCGTTGCAGCCATTTGGGGAGTGAACCAGTGAATGGAAGACCTCTCTCTCCATCTCTCCTTCTCACTGTCTGTAACTCTGTCTCTCAAATAAATAAATAAAATCTTTAAAAAAAGTGTTGTTTAGGCTCAGACTGAAAGTTAAGAAAGAGCCAGCCTATAAAGTGCGGAAGGATAAGTGTTTCCTGCAGAGAAGCACACATAGAACTTCAAGATAAGTAAGATATTGGTGCGTTTGGACAATGGGAAGAGGTCATTTGGCTAAAGTATGGTAATCAAGGGGGGCATTAGTATAAGATGACAGTAGAGCATTAGATAGAGGGTGGACAGGCCAGTATTGACCATTGAAGCCCTAAGGAAAGGAATGTCATTCATATTTTATTGCTGGAGGAGAACCTCTCGATGCTACGTGAAAAGTAGACTAGAAGAGAGCAAGAATCTCAGGGAAACCATTAAAAAGCTGTTGCAAAGGGCTGGGCAAAAAAATAATTTTCAAATGGTAGATACTGGGATTAAACCCACTGCTATCTTCATTGTATTTTTGGTCAATGTGTTTCTTTGACAATTATTTTGAAACCTGAGTGAAAAAATATTTGACAATGTTATTTCTGTTCCAAATAATGCCTGGAGAAGTTGTCAGTGTCAGGATTATGCCTATGGTGTAGACAAGGAAGGGAGTATAGATTTCCTGCAACTGCAGGGGGAAAACGTGTACTTAGAACACTTAGAAAAGACATGATCCAAGTTCTGTGTCTTTCCTAACAATTTATATGAAAGGCAGAGAATGATGGGGAGAGAAGGGTAGAGATAGCTTCTGTCTGCTGTTCCACTCCCCAGATGCCTGCAACAGTTGGTGCTGGGCCAGACCCAAGCCAGGAGCTAGGAACTCCATCTGTGTCTCCCACATAGGTGTCAGAACCCAAGTACTTGGGCCAGCATCTGTTGTGTTCCAGGCTCCTTAATAGGAAACTCCCATCAGAAGCACAAAATAACAGAAACTTGAACCAGGCACTCTGATATGGGATGTGGGTGGTCAGAGTGGTGGCTTAACCCACCTGTGTTGATATGAAAATAGATTATAAACTTGCAAGAAAAGACAAATCAGACAGGCGGCTTTTGTAACAGGTGAAAACTGGTGGAGACTTAATTGAGGGTAATAAAAATGGAGAAATAAGGAGTAGCAAGATTTGTATTTATGTCTTCTGTCTTCCCAACACTCTGGAAGTTCTGTGCAGCATAGAGTATCAAGGAATAGCAAGATTTGAAACATGTTTAGGGTATTGGATTGGAGGTGGTGAATATAAGAGGAGATGTTCCTGATTGCTTTCTACCCTGTTCACCATTTTATTGAGATAGAATTGACAAGTAAAAATTTTATATATTAATGGTATATATGACATTTTAATTTATGTGTACACTGTGAAATGATTAACATGATTAAACTAACAGATATATTACTGCATGTCCTGGGTTTCTTAAATAAGAAAATGAGTGACTAGAGGTGCCATTTAGTAAAGTAGGAGAGAATGTTGAGAGAAAGATCAGTAGTTCAGTTTTAGAGATTTTTTTTCATTTTTGTTTAAGATTTTATTTGAAAGGCATAGTTTTTTATATATATATGAGAGATCTTCCATCTGCTGGTTCATTCCCCAGATGGCCAGAACAGCCAGGGCTGAACCAGGCTAATGCCAGGAGCAAGGACTTCCTCCAGGTCTCCCACGTTGATGCAGGGGTCCAGGGACTTGGGCCATCTTCCACTGCTTTCCCAGGTGTACTAGTAGAGAGCTGTATCAGAAGTAGAGCAACTGGAACTTGAACCAGACCCCATATGGGATACTGGCACAGCAGGCCATGGCTTAACTTGCTAAGCCCCATGCCAGTCCCAGTTTTTGGAGACAGTAAATTTGAACATTTGTGCCTAAACAGATTTTAAAATGTTTTTAAAACCCCTTTTAGTTTGAGAGGCAAAGAGACAGAGAGAATGTGCTCTCGTCTACTGGTTTAATCCCTAAATACCCACACTGGTGGAACTGGGAGCTGAGAACATATCCTAAGTCTCCCATGTGGGTTGAAGGGACCTAACTAGTTGAAACCTCATGCCTCCCAGGATACACATTAGCAGGGACTGGAATTGGGAGTGGAACCGGGACTCTAATATAGGCACTCTGATCTGAGCTTTGGGCATCTCAACCAGCATCTTAACCTCTAGGCCAAACACTCACCCCCTAAATACAGATTTACATGTAGGCAAGTAAATGGATATATATACACATGTATATTTAAATAAATAAAAAGAACATACCATAAGCATTATTATACTGTTTTCTTTTTTCACTAAAATACATAAAGGGCAGGAGTAGATGTTGTCACACAATGGATTGGCACTTGGGTTACCCACAACCTGTATTACACTGCCTAGGTTTGAGTGCTGGCCTTGCTTCTATCCAGCTTCCTATGAATAAGCATCCTGCGAGGCAGCCTGTGATCACAGAGTACTTGGGTCCCTGTCACCAATGTGGGAGACCAAGATGGAGTCCTGGCTCCTGGTTCTGGTCTGGCCCAACTCTGGCTGTTGCAGGCATTTGGAAAATGAAACAGGATGGAAGATTGATTTCTCTCCGTCTCTCTCTCACTCTCACTCTTCCTTTCAAATAAATCTTTAAAATCTTTAAATCTTTAAAAAAAGGCTGTCATTTTATAGTAGTAATATAGATTTACTTCATTATTTTGTAAAGTTGCATGATTGTATAATTGTATAAATTAATCAGCAGTTTTCATAGGTAGTTATTATATATATATTGTACAGTTTTACATGTATTTCTATAAAATAAATCCTAAAAAGTAGAATTGCTATATTGAAAAGTATATATATATATTTCAGGCAGAAATGTCACCCTACAAGAAACTGTACCATTGACTGTGTGTTTATTAAAGTGTCAATTTCTTTGACACTGAATTATGTCATAAAATACAAAATATTTGTATTGTATTTTCTAAGTTCAAAGGGTGAAATGTTATTTCTGTTATTTTACACATTATTTTGAGCACCATTTTATTTATTAGCCATTTCCTTTTCTTTTTGCTTTACATGAAACTGAGATATAAAATGATTCTAGAAATGCAGAAGCAAAAAAAAAAATCGGATACCTGAGAAATAAACATTAAAGGAAAGGAGGCAAAAGGGGAGAATGAAGGAAATAAATACAGACCCAATTACTATTTGTGTGTTATTGGAAGGCTTAATTAAAACTTTGGAGTAGTTGGTAGGGAAAGGGTAAATATTTTACAAAAATCACCAATATACTGTTTTGTAAAAAAATTAACAAAATAAGAGGTAGTTTTGGGAGACATTTTAGAAATTAGTGTCACAATGTTTGTTTTTATTACCCATATATTATGATACTTTGGAAAATAAATCTGCAAATGCTGCAGAAACTGATGGTTATGATAGAGAAAACCTGATGAAGTTTTTTTCTCCTTGGAGTGTCCAGTGTACTTCTCAGAGCAGCTGTACTTTTCAGGCTACAACAGTCATAGCAAACCCAGTTAGAGGTCAGCCATAGCCATGTGTATCCTGTTGTATTAATAAAGGAAATGTCGACTAGGACACTGGGGATTAGACACAACTAATTTTGTAAAATGCCATTGAGTTGATCTTTATCTGTAAAGCCAACACAGACATACCAACAGTTAAAACAAGTTCCGTACCTTTCAGATTTCAGCAGGATAAAGCATGGTGTTTTATTTCACACCCATAAATTGCAGCTCTCAGTGATGAAAGTCTTTAAAAGTCAAATTTGTTCAAACTAGTATTTTCAAATACTATTCCAATAATTAGAGTTCTTGATGCATATATTTTTTAATTAAAAGGCAGTTGACCTTTTGTTTAGCTAAACTCTGAACTCCGCATTCCACCACTATCCCCCCAAGAAGTCTGATACTGTGCTCTGAGTTCTAAGTTCAAGGTGGTTGGACCAAGTTGGCATGTCCCTAAAGTGCACTGGCCTTCTTTAGAGACTACTTACAATCAAATCAGTTTTGTCATTCTGACAGTGGAATGACAAGTTAAACATAGCCCAGCACTGTGGATTCTTTGTGGTGACCCTGCTAACTTCAAGGGTTGTTGCTTTACACTGAATGTCCTAAGTGTTTGGTCTATTGTGAAAATTGAGTCCTTCAAACCAAGTAACTATTATTAAGGTTGGGAAATTTGGCTACCACACATATACAGACAGCATTTTGAAAAGATTATAATATCGACATTAAATGATGGAATTATGAAATTAAAATTTGACTTAAATGTATCAAAACTCTATAAAATATTAAACCTCTCTGTTGATGCCTTGAAACTGAGGTTAACTTTTCTATGATCATTGAGAGTTATTTACTGCTTTCTGCATTTAGGGTTTGTAATATTTGTGGGTATGTTTTTACTCAGATGTATAATTTAGTTTCTGATTTCTTAATTGTTTTAAGGGTGCTGGAGGCTGAGTTGAAGTGGTAAATTTTCTTTTCAATAGACTAATTTTAAATTTGAAATGTGTGAGTTATATGTGTGAATGATAGAGTTGATGCACAAAGATGACATAAAAATTTGATAGCAGTGACTTTCAGACTATTTTTAAATATTAAAGCTATCCTCATTATATAGACTATACTGCCTTCTAATGTCAGCATTGCTTCTCGGCATTTTGGCTAAGATCAAGTGTAATGTCAGTGATCATGTACAATAATAGTCTTTTGGATTTCATATCCTTAAATTCTCTCTTCATACATGGTCCCAAAATCTTGACAAGTGATAAGTTGTCATTGTTGCTGAAGCATCCTTTGAATTGCTTGGACTAAATAGAAGCATATCAAAAACTTCCCAGAGCTCGTTAGTTTTCCAATATGATCATTGCTGTATTGTAACTCTTGTGAAGAGCAAAAATTTAATTTGTAAAAAGCATTCAGGAAATGCAGTGAGAGCAAAGTGTAGACATGTGCTGAAGTGGTTGTTCAAAAACCTAGGAAAAGTAATTTTTTTCCTGTTGTCTTCCTATTTTCATCTGTTTCACCATGGTTGGACTCATAATGTGAGCTCCTGTGTGCTTCACAGTGCAATAAGAAATGGTTTGCAAACCTGTCCTGAGAATGCTATAACCAGTGTAAGAACTAGTCACCAGATTAGAAAGTTTTAAAAGAAATCAAGAAGGCCATTGATATTTGGTATGAGATTATATTCATCACATTGGGAATCAGTGCACTCCTATCAGTCAAGCACTTGTAACGGTGTGTGGCACTTACACACTATAAAGATATTAGCTGCGTTAGTGATGACTACTGGCTATATATGTTGCTGCACCAGCTGCTATTCTGGATGGAACAGTGATTGAGAGAATCAAGGATCTCTATGGTCTTTTTTTTTTTTTTTGGACAGGCAGAGTTAGTGAGAGAGAGAGAAACAGAGAAAGGTCTTCCTTTTTCCGTTGGTTCACCCCCCCCAAGTGGCTGCTACTGCCAGCGCTCTGCGCTGATCCGAAGCCAGAAGCCAGGTGCTTCCTCCTGGTCTCCCATGCGGGTGCAGGGCCCAAGCACTTGGGCCATCCTCCACTGCCTTCTTGGGCCACAGCAGAGAGCTGGACTGGAAGAGGAGCAACCAGGACAGAATCCGGCGCCCTGACCAGGACTAGAACCCAGGGTGCCGGCGCTGCAGGCAGAGGATTAGCCTATTGAGCCACGGTGCCGGCCTCTATGGTCATTTTCATGCACAAGATATAAAGACTCAACTGTTTTGTCTCCCACTTAATGCCAAGTATGTAAAAGTAGATTGTTTGAGGGATGCATAATTAGCACAGGGGTTAGGACATTGCTTTGGAAGTCTGTTTTCCATATTAAAGTGTCCAACTTCAAGTCCTTGCACTGCTTCCTATTCAACTTTCTGCTAATGTACATCCTGGGCGGCAATAAATGATGGCTTAGTTACTTAGGTCTCTACCACCCACATGGGAGAACTGGAAGGAGTTCTGGGTTCCTATCTTTAGCCAGGCACAGACCAAGCTGTTCTAGGCATTTAGGGAGTGAATCAGTGGATGGAAGAGCCCTCTTTCTGTCTGTCTCTGTCACCTTCCCTTTCAGATAAATGAAAATTTTATAACTATTTACTTAATTGAAAGGTAGAGCAATAAAAGAGAGCTTCTATTTACTGGTTTGCTCCCACAATGGCTGTGATGGTCTGACCTGGGCCAGGCCAAAATCAGGTTTTCCACATGAGTGACAGGGATCCAAGTATTTGGGCCATCTTCTACTGCCTTCCCAGGTGCAGTAGGAGGAAGCTGGATCAGAAGCAAAGCAGCCAGGACTTGAGCTAGCGTTCTTTCAATGGGATGTGTTATAAGCAGCAGCTTTAATTAGTGTGCCGCAACACTGGCCCTATAAAAGTTTTTCAAAAGAAACTTGTTTGATGTATTTTTTACAATTTAGTTCCATCCCTGCTTATTCCATTAGATGTTCTTCTAATGGAAGACCTTCTAAAAGACCTTAAATATCTCAGATATTTTTATTCTCTCAACTAGAGTTACTGGAAGAAGCAGTTAAAAGATAATGCAATGATGAGTGTCTTAATGTGGACACATCCATAAGAATTTAGAATTTATATACACTCAAAAATAAATTTTTAAACATTTAAATATTTTTAAGTTTGGATATTGCTCTTTAGATTCTGTCAGAGAGCCCCTCTCCCTGTCTCTCTTGCTTAGTAGAATCCTTCTCTGACCCCTATCCCCAAGTCCAAGTCCTCGTTCCTTGAAGCCTTCCAGGCTCATGTATTCATTCCTTTCTGCCTGTTGCTAGTGTCCCACCAGGCTGCTGTAGTGGTAGTTACAGGGTTATAATAATTAACATTTCTTTCATACTGCTAGACTGCAAGTCTCTTGAGGAAGAAACTAAGTTTTTAATGAATGTGTGAATGAACTTCAAATCCTCTCATTACACAAAAGATAAGACAGCTCTAGTATTTCAAGAAATGTAGATGTTAGGCAGTGGCCATATTAGAAAGAGTGTTAATTTCTTCAACACATACATGCATACACATACACATGGGGATACACACACTCTCTCATGCATTTATAGCACCCAAGTAGAGTAGAACGAAGTTGTTTTCATAAAATGTTTGTTGAGTAGCTACTGAGTTTCATGTACGGCTCTATTCTTCACATATACATCTTATTAAATCTTCCATCAATTCCATCATGTATGTACTTGTGTTCTCCAATTTTTGGGTAAGAAAATAAAGGCTAAAAAGGTAGTAGGCCCAAGGCCACAGGTAATAAATGGAGCAGTAAAATTTGAATCAGATGTTCTGAGGTTTTTTTCCATTATTTTCACACCAAATTTCCAATGCTTAGGCCAGCTAGACTGAATAATGAATTGAGCTTACAAGGCACTTTTCACACTTTGACTGAATTTCTTAGGTTATTAAAGCCTACAAAGCTGTGATGTATTTCCTGAACCCTGTCTCTCTCCATTATCTATGATGTGATTTTATAGTTGATTCTGCCTGTCTTTTCCTGTGTTGTGAACCTTAATACGTGAACCAATTGGACCACTAGATAATGTCAAGGTGTTAATTCAACTTTAGCATTCATTTGTGTGGAGAGGGAAAGAACTAAGGGCTTTATGCTTATTCTGCAATGCTCTTGTTTTGACCTTGGATCCTGGAATCCTCTCAAATGTTTTATCTCCATGCAGTTCTTTCTATAAAGTATATTAATGGCTTTTCATTTCAGATTGTTGGCTACAATTTCTTTCATTATGCAGAACCAAGTAGTATTCAAAGCAGTTGTGTTTAGAAGCAGTAAAATACATTTGGAACCTCCTGATTGAACAGTATTTTTTGTTGCAAACAATCTTTTATCTAAATTCTCTGTAAGATCATTGAAACATCAAACTTTTATAGAAAGGAACACAAGGAAACAATTTAGCATTTAATCCAAACATGTATTCTTCAATAATATTTTTAATTGGTGATGAGTGTTGGTACCTTCTTGTAAGGCCATCTGTGCATTATACTAGATAGCTAAAATTATGGAGGGCTGCTCTAACAGGTAGATGGGGTAGTTGGGATCTGGCATAAAAGCCAATTTCAGAGGTCATGTGTTTCTGTGAGCTTCAGGGCCCCATATCCCTCTGGCAGTGGCTGGAACGCTTACTTTTCAGTTCCTCTAGGGACAGAGAAATGTCAAGACTATATTTACATTTAACCTATAAAAATTTCACACAAATTTGGATGAGGAAAAGTTCAGATAGATGTCCATTATTATTATTATTATTATTTTTTTTGACAGGCAGAGCGGACAGTGAGAGAGAGAGAGAGAGAGAGAGAGAGAAGTCTTCCTTTGCCGTTGGTTCACCCTCCAATGGCCGCTGTGGCCGGTGCACCATGCTGATCTGAAGCCAGGAGCCAGGTGCTTCTCCTGGTCTCCCATGCGGGTGCAGGACCCACGGACTTGGGCCATCCTCCACTGCACTCCAGGGCCACAGCAGAGAGCTGGACTGGAAGAGGAGCAACTGGGACAGAATCCAGCACCCCGACCGAGACTAGAACCCGGTGTGCCGGCACCGCAAGGCAGAGGATTAGCCTATTGAGTCACGGCGCAGGCCTCCAACAATCAGTTTTAAATGGTGTGGAAATGTTTATGATCCTTTCAGTCTTATCAGAGTGGTGATTGACAAATGAGTTGCAATTTTATAGAAAAATTCCTTACAATAATCAGGAGTAAACTGAAAATCCTGGCAGTATAGAGGTTTTAAATGGAATTTGGTTAATTAAAAATATGTATCTAAGGGCTAGTGTTATGTAGCAGATGTTTTTGCCATCTGCAAATGCTAGCATCCCATATGGGTGCCAGTTTGTGTCGCGGCTGCCCACTTCTGATCCAGCTCCCTGCTGATAGCCATGGAAATGCAATGGAAGATGGCCCAGGTGCTTGGGCCCCTGCTACCGATGGGGGAGACCTGGAAGAAGCTCCTGGCCTCTGCCTTGCCCAGCCCTGGCCATTGTGCCAATTTGGGGAGTGAACTAGTGATGGAATATATCTGTTTCTCCCTCTCTCTAACTCTGGTTACCTTAGCAAGCATTACTGGAAGAAACGGTAAATAAAAGTACTTAAGAGTTTCCTTTAATAAACATTAATATATTTCTCTGATTCTTGAATATAACTTATCAGGTCTGTCATCAATTTAATGCAACTCTTTTTAAAGGAGAACTGCCATTAAAATGCTCAATAAATATATGAATATTGCACTACTTATATGTAATATCTTAAGATTAAGGTATAATTTGAGATAAAGAAGGAAAAACAGCTGTCACACTTCAAAGTGAAATACAAAACTAATATATATTATTTGTATCAAATATTTGAAAGTATTATAAAAAGTTTAGAAAAGAAAGAGAATGACCACTGTTTATCATTAATGAGACAATAATGGGAAAGCCCACACATTACAAATGGGATTATATGTTTATGTATTCACGTTTAAGGATAAACATATTTGTTCAAACAATTTGTATTTTATTTCACATAATGATATTTACTTTTTATTAAATATAAATGGAAGAGTTGACAGTGTGGAGCCAGGATCATAAGTTTAGCATTACTTACTAAAATTGTTTAGAAATCTATATTGTTATTTTCCCAACAAGAAAATAATGTGCTTTATTTTTTCCAAAAACAAAATAGGATAAAAAATTTTCTAGGGATAAAATGGCCACATACAGTATGTTGTTTTAAATTCATGGGCAAGGTACATGCTATCTGTATTTTATGCTATAGTTCTTTTCATTTGGTGTGTAATGTGATTTAATTCCACATGCCCTGATTTTGTATGTATAGTTTAGAAAAATCTTAACTTTGAATCACATGTGTATACGTATACAGTATATTGATTCATAAAGGAATGTTATTTATAAGATACACATAAATCTAATCCATAGTGCAATGTTTTAAAACAAAATGTATGATAACTAGGTAAGTGAACTCAATTCTTAACAGATGTTGTGCTATGTTCCATAGTTTGCAACAAACCTCATTTTTAAATTTTGTGTATCATTATACTATCCAATTATGGCTATTTAATAAAGTTTAATGGGCAAATATTGACATAGTTCTTAGAGAATAAATAAAGGAAACAAAAATAGATGCCACATTAACTACAGATGGGAACTAAGGGCCAAAACAAGAGGTTAGGTTTGAAGGGCTGCCCAAGCTTCCTGGGGGATGTATATCAAAATGAGATTGAATCCTGAGAACATGCTTCTCTGATTTTTGCTGTTTCTAGAATTCTTTTTGTCATGGTGGTACTGGTTGTGGTGTATATGCATACATTTTTGATACAGATGTCTGAATCATGGCCATTCACTTAGATGGAATAATTTGGAAGATAACATTGTGGAGAGCAGCATCCATAGAGAATCTGGTGATTCCAGGTAAGTACAGATTACCAAGAGCTCTGCCTCCCATTGAATACCTGGTCAAGACCCAGGGCAAGAATTTGAAGGGATAGGTTTAGATCAAAGTGAATTTATTGGCCCTGTCCTCTTTCTAGTAAGAGGGCAAAACAGATGTTTTTAAATTAACAAGCCATAAAGTGTGACAGCTATGAGATTGGGCTTTGGAATCAGTTAACCTAGCTTGGGCCGTTGGCTCTGCCCCATACCAGTTTCTTCAAAGCAGGTGCGTCTTAAAGGCAGGAGGGAGGATGTGACTCTTAGAGGCGCTGCAGCTAGTCCCACTCCTGGGGCACTCTTGGCAGGCTAATGGATGCCAGTGGTGGTCAGAGAACAGCAGAAACAATTCTGGATTTTATTTTGCTTGAAGGTGTTTACCCCATCATTAGCTATTTGGTGGCACAGAAAATGTCCAATCCATCTATCTTCCTGTCTAGTGGCTTTTTCAGTTGCACCATGAATTACATATTTTCACCTTGGCCCAGGTGCTTTCAAACACAGTACTAACATGAAATGCCTGTGTTGACTCTGCAGGCATGGTTATTTCTGCCTGAGACGGGTTTTAGGTTAGCAGATAAAACATTCTTGACATCTTTAATACCCTTTACAGGGTCTTCTATAAATAATAGTTGTCAGTTGATAGTTTTTTCACCAAGCACTGAAACTCTATTTCAAAATAGAATTTGGTGGGTGGCTGCAGGCTGTTTTTAGAAAATAAAAACTAGCTATTTACTTGCTTTACCATCAAATGCCTCTTTCATTATTTTGCCATCTTGAAAATGTTGTTAATGCCCCACAGAACATGTGGCACCAATGAGCTAATCATAGTCAAAGAAAACATTGATTGTGGGAGTCATTCACAGCAATACCCTCTATTGGTATTATGTGTGAAACAGGAGAGATTATTAAACCCTACATTGGATAGATTCTGGCACACGAAGCAAGGGAACACATTGTCTGAGTGTGAGGCAATGAAAAGGATTTGTAATATTTTGGAGGGAAGCCCCTTATTGAGGAATAATGTGCATTAAGAAAGTACACATTATAAAGGTAGAGTTTGCCGAAATTTTACTAACTGGACATATTTGGAACTTGCGCTCAGAACAAGAAACAGCAGAAATATTTATATTTACACCAACCTCAGGGAGCACAGTACAGAGACATGGTTAAGAACAAAGGTCATGGAGCTGGACTTTCAGCATTGAAATCGCAGTCCCTCCAGAAAGAATTAAGGCATTTTATGATTGTATGCTCAGTGTCTTGCACTGCAGTTACTTGTGTCACTGTCTCCCTGCCTTACTGAGAAGCAGGCATCATTTCATAGTCATTTTTAATACCTTGTAGTGATTTTTGCTGTGCCTCAAATGCTAAATATTTGATTAATAAGCAGTGGAATATTTAATATTTTGTCATTTACTGTTTATACCACATCTACTTTCCTTTTTTTGAGCTAAAAATAAAATGATTTATATTATTGATAATGATGTTTTCTATTACATTTTTTTATTTAGTAAATGTAAATTTCCAAAGTACAGTTTATGGATTACAATGGCTACCCCCCCATAATTTCCCTCCCACTCGCACCCCTCCCATCTCCCGTTCCCTCTCCCATTCCATTCACATCAAGATTCATTTTCAATTATCTTTATATACAGAAGATCAATTTAGTATATATTAAGTAAAGATTTCATCAGTTTGCACCCACACAGAAACACAAAGTGTAAAATACTGTTTCAGTACTACTTTCCAAATAATAAACAATTTATAGGAAAAAGAATGTAGAATATGACATTTACATGTTTGGGGGCAGTTCAAATAAGACTATTTCAACATTTAAGTAATGACTCTAAAATTTCTTATAATTGAATGGAAAGTGGAAAATATGTTGTAAACTTATTTTCATTTTATAAAATATAAAATAAACATATATCTTGAAATATTTTGTTTATATGTCTGACTTCCTTCTAGCCAGCACAGCTCTTTATGTGTAGAAATGTGTTTTATTTAAATTTGAATCCCCAGAGCTTTATGTGTATGTATCGTTCCAATTTTAGTATATGTGCTGCCGAAGCGAGCGCTATGCGTATGAATATAAAGGAATGAAATGAATGTAAAAGAAGAAAGGAAAGTAGGAGAAAGAAAGAAGAAATGAAATGCATTTCTGGGAATTATGACAAATGTGTTAGCATAATTGATGCACATTACTATAGTAATAGATTATAGAGCACAGTGGTTCAGTTGGGCATCAACTTCCTCATCTCTAAAGTGGGTTAATAATTCTAACTTCCTCTTAAGGATCACAAGAAATAATAGATTTAAAGATCCTAGTATTTAATAAGCCAAGTGCTAGTAATTCACTCATTCAGTACATTTTTCATCATGTGCTGAAGTGTTACAGATAATGGGAGCAGGCACTTGACATTGTAGTTAGGGTGCATTTGGATGCCCATGTACCACATCAGAGTACTCAGGTTCAGGTTCCAGTTCCGTTCATGACCTACTACTGATGCACACCCTGGGAGGCAGCTGTGATGGCTCAAGTACCCACAACAACGGGCTGGGCCAGGCTGAACCCAGGAGCCCAGAACTCCATCTGGATTTCCCATGTGGGTGCCAGGCACTCAAGTGCTTGGGTCATTCTTGGCTGTCTTCACAACCATGTTAATAGGGAGCTTGAATGGAAACAGTAGCTGGGACTCAAAATGGTATTCCAATATAGGATGTGTTTTTTTGTGAGTGTGTGTGAATATAGGATGTGGTGTGTCTGTTGCATTTTTGAGCAGTTTTAAGTTTCCATAACAATGAGAAGATGGTAAAGAAATTTCCAATATACTCCCTGTCCCTACATATGAATACTCTCTCAACATCAACATCCTCCACCCAAGTAGAATATGTGTTACAATGTATTAACCTCCATTGATAGGTCATAATCACCCAAAGTCTCTACAACTCTACATTAGGGTTACTCTTGGTATTGTGCATTCTATGTGTTTTGAAAACTGTAGAATGACATGTAGCCATCATTATGGTACTATATAGAGATTTTTACTGCCCCAAGACTCCTCTGTGCTCAGCCTATTCATCCATCTCCAACTCCTGTTTTTAGTACCCATAGCTTGCCTTTTCTAGAATGTAAAATGATTTGAATCATTTAATTACATAGCCTTTTTATGTTGGCTTCTTTCACCTAGTACTTGGGCCCTGCACCCCATGGGAGACCAGGATAAGTACCTGGCTCTTGCCATCGGGTCAGCGCGGTGCACCGGCCACAGCGCGCTGGCCGCGGCGGCCATTGGAGGGTGAACCAACGGCAAAAGGAAGACTTTTCTCTCTGTCTCTCTCACTGTCCACTCTGCCTGTTCAAAAAAAAAAAAAAAAAGAAAGAAAGAAAGAAAAAAGAAAGAAATATGGGTTTAAGATTCCTTATGTCTTTATATGGCTTGATAGTTCATTTCTTTTTAATACTGATTAATATTTCATTGTCTAGAGGTACCACAGTTTGTTTTTCCATTTACCTACTGAAGGATATCTCAACTGGTTCTAAGTTTTGGCTATTATGAATAAGGTGGTTATAAACTTTGTGTATAGTTTTTGTGTTTTCAATTCCTTTTGGTAAGTAAATACCAAAGAGAGAGATTGCTAGATCATCCAGTAAGAGTATATTTAGTTTTGTAGGAAACTACCAAACTGTCTTCCAAATGACTGCACTATGTTGCATTCCCACTAGCAATGAGTGATTCCTTTTTCTCCAAATCCTGGCCAGGGTTTGGTGTTGTCAGTGTCCTAGTTTTGTTCATTCTATTAGGTATATATTGGAGTCTCATTGTTTTAGTTTGCATTTTACTGATGACACAGAATGCAGAACATCTTTTCATATGCTTATTTGCCATCTATGCAGCTGCTTTGGTGGGGTGTTTGTTAAAGATTTTGGCCCAGTTTTCCATTGGGCTCTCAGTTTTCTTATTGCTGAGTTTTAAAGAGTTCTTTGTATATTTTAGATGACAGTCTCATCAGGTGTGAATAGGCTCTTCTTTGTCATAAATTTCACACTAAATTCTACCACTAGACATTATTTATATCTGAATTCTCTAAAAAGAAATATACATAGGCATACTTAATGTGCTTAGATACTTAGTGTGATTATCCAATTTAGTGCCACCAACCCCTTTCTGCTTAAAAGTTGTTCCAAGTGGGTTATCTTTCAGATTTATCTTGTCACAATTCATCTATTTCTCTGCCCATCCTCCAAATCTAACTTCTGTTCTCATCTTGGTAGACATTGCAGGAGCATTTTCCATGTGTATTCCATCATTCTAAGAGGCAGTCCACAAAAAGTGTTCTGTGATTAAATAAGTTTAAGAAAAACCACCTGCTGCATCCTCCACTTGGAAATTCACAATATTTATGATAATTTTTAATGCTCAGAGAAATCTCACAGTATGCAACTTGTTCAACTCTGTTTTTCCAGCATGTCCACAGCATACTTCACCATAGAAGAGAAACTTACTAACGTTCTGCCGAGCTAGTATTCCAGGGATCACACTTTGGGAAAATGTTGGTTGGGCTGACATCATCTTGGCAAGAAACCCAGAGAAAAGAGTTCCAGTATTGAAGCTGGCTTTCTTTGTTTGACCTTGGGCAAAGAGGCTAACCTCTCTGTTCCCCTAGATTTCTCATTTGTGAACTGGTGATAATAGCAGGCTCTCCTACAGTTGTTTTAGGCTTCACTAAGCATCTCTAAATGTATGGATATGGATGAAAGCACTTTATAAAAAGTTAAATAATATAATTTGAAATCTTACTTTTTGTGTCTCTTCAACCAAGCGTTTACTTCCTATCTCATGCGTATTCTGAAGTAATATTTATTTTTAACCAACATAGTAATTTCATTGCCACATTCAGTTTCCCTCACCAACTGCCTAATTTGTACTTGTTATCCATGGCTAAGCATAAAGCTCCACCCACAGAAAGTCATCTTCTGTCTATCCACTCTCTTCTTTCCTCTTTTCACACTTTTGCTTGCCCGCTGGGGAAGGCATCTTCCCTAGAAGATAGCTGTGCAAGAGCACAGATTCTGTCTTCCGTGCCTGGCACATAGCAGGGGTTCAGCTCATTGAGCTGAATCCTAAATTGTTCCATTTCTAAGAATTACATCATCCTGTTTTCAATTTTTGTACCCACAATATGGAGGGGGGCTCTTTCTTTCATCCTGAGTGTGTTTATCATCAGGGTTCCCACAACATAATCCTTCATGGACTTTGCTTTGGTTCTAGTTCTGAGAACAAATTGTCCTGTGGTTCAGGGCACTGCCTGCTTTCCTACTGAGATTTGGGCTGTCTCTTCCTTCTCATTCTTTCCCTTTCCCCTAGTGAAGTCAAACACTAATCCGAAGTAGGTACAACTCCAAGGCTTCCTTCTTCTCCCTTGAGTTAATTGCTCCTCATTTTGAACCTCTTTGTTCTTTCCCCATTTCATTTACCCTGTATATATTTGTTAACTGCATTTCTATTTGAAGACATTTTGAGGAGACAGGGCCTGTGACCTAGTCCCTTATCCTGTGAGACATAAAAATGTTCCAACTGCCTGGCTAACTAAAACCTTTGTTTCTCTGCATCCCACTTTTTCTACATTTAGTTCTTCACTTAACTGGGCTTCATTGCTTATAGTTTCTCTTTAAGACTGTTTCCTTACTTAAGCAGCAAATGTCAGGACAGGAAGCATTCAAACAGCATAAAGAGAATAGGCTGTATCATAGCCAATGTGACTAATCAACAACTTGTATTTCTGCCCACAACAACATTTATTATCCCCTTTTTTACAGCTGAGTAAATGAGGCACAAAAAGGTTAAGTAAATTGCCCAAGTTGGAAAGTTGAGAATCCTGGCTTTGAAATCTGGCTCCAGACACTTTCCTTTTAAGCACTGCATGATTCTGTTACCATATGCAATAGAAAGTCCTCAATATCTGATGCTGAGCATCTGTGAGGACCTCACTGAGGCTGGCTGACATGACTTAGATATGATTAAGTGAAGCACTGAGAGTTATGATGAAGTATTGCTGGACCAGGAGATGAAAGTGAGCTAAATAAGTATATTAGATACACAGACTTCTGGTATTAATGAAGATGATAACCAAAAAAAGATGCAAGAGTTGTAATACACTGTGAGAGCTGGAAGCCAGCTATGGTAATGATGGAAACACAGAGTAGGTAGTATAATAGGGTGGTTAAGAACTCTGGAGACATGAACTGGAAACCAGGCCCTGGACATTTTAGCTGATTTTGGTCAAGTTCCTCCCCTGAACATCATTTCCTTTGTCTTAAAATTATTATATGAACAGTATTTATGTCATAGGGTTATTGTGAAGATTAAAGGGGTGTGTAGCATATAGTAAGGGACTATAATCGTTAACTGCAGCATTCTGTTGTTCTTCAGTAGGAATGAAGGAGTAGGGAAGATGTGACTTAGGAAGGTTCTGTCCAGACAAGAGAAACACCTGTCTCAAAATCTTGGGCCTGTTAATTTCCCAACAACACAAAGGCCTACAGGGATCATGGACAGTTAAAGGGAGAGCCTAAACAGAGATGGAGAGGGATTTTTGTTAAGCAGATTATGCAAGGTCAAGATATGAGATGACTTTTCACAGATGATATTGAGGGTTTTGAGATAAAATACAGTCCACCTGTTAAAAGCCTTGAATGAACTATCACCAGGTCCTGGTGTCAGTTGATGATGGCAGCAGTAGTAAGATGATTAATAACCATGATAGATTATATATCATTTATTATTGTCTCATCAATAGAGGCAATCAGCCTAGAGGGCAGAGACTTAGATCTGTGGCCTCTATTCTGGTGTGGAGCACAAAATAATTGCTCAATGTCTACTGATAGATTTGTTAATTTATTTTAAAAACTACAAATTCCCCTTAAGGATGGCCTGGTACCAAACAGTTACATTAGGAATCCCAAACCACCCTCTACTTTTGGTATCAAACTTTCTTTTGTTTACAGGTGCCTCAGGGAATATTTTAAGAAGTATTTTAGGTTATACTCGTAAGTTCTAATGTTACTACAGAAATATTCTACTTACATTTATTCACTAGTTTTAGAAACAGCAAGTCAATATTACAGAATTAAAGGATGGTGCATTAGATTTGTCAGCTCTTATGTAGATACATTTTTGTTCATTTCTAGATATTATATAATGCTCTTTGCTTCTGGAAAAAGATAAAACTGCAAATATACATTTATAAAAATCTTGTAAACTTGGAGAAACTTGGTTCTTATCTTTGTTAGTTTAATATATCTTAGATATTGTAATGTTTTACTAGCAGAATTAATCATCTAATGTGAGGGTTATTTTTTTTCTAAAAATGAAGCAAAGACACTGGCAGAAAGAATGAAAAACTGTTTTGGAGACCTGGGGTTCAATTTTTACTATTTTTTTTAAAGTAAGTCAAAATAAACTATACCTCATTCACTAAATGTTGTACAGGCACCTTACATACATTGTGTCAAACCTTCACAATAGCCCTGCAAAGTGAACATCATCCTCATTTACAGATGGGAAGTAGAGGCTTGAAGAGGTTGAATGACTTGTCAAAGTCACTTCTGCTAAAATTCTACTTTAGACACTAATTCAGCCATATCTCTGGAGTTAGATCCTTGTTAGCAACAAAAGTTACTGTCCTTTGCTTACCTACAACAGTGTTCAAAAGGCCATAATTGACTATTCTAAGAGCCAAATAATATGTTAACTCTATACCATGGATTGCTTTAAGATCTTTTTCCAAACATCTGGAGTCTCTATAAAGTTTTTGGATGAACTTGGCAAGTTTGAGTCGGGATCATTGGCAACAAGGCATCATAGTTCCTGAAGAAGAGAAAGGAGGCTTAGGCACAATTTGCAGTGACTGGCATGGACCCTACATAAAATTAAGTATCCCCTGTCCCTGTTAGTGTTTTTGTTCCAGGCAATGCCAAATAGTTTCAAAATATTATATATTAAGACCTTTGTGTACGCTTCAACTCAATAAACATGTCTTCATATTTAGTTTTAATTTAGCTTTAGCATAATAGTTTTGTACAAAAAAAGGCATGAGCCCTCTCCATATCTTAATCTCCATGACAGATTACTGAGAAAGAGAAAAACCTGAAACAGAAGTTTTCAAATTTAACACTTGACTTATGATGTAGGAAACATCATTTCAACCCTTGTTCTTGCCGTAGATTATAAGAAAGGAAATGAATTTAGAGGAAGACATTATAAATATCACAAGTGAATTAAGAGCCAGGACAGTTAGATACTTGCCCAAGGCACCAACATTTTACTGGAAGTGTTGCCTCTATTGATGAGTTATGGTGAGATGGTAAGAGGTATCCAGCAACAAGTGATTGCCATGGGACTTCCAAGGACAATGTGTCCTGTGACCTTTTGGCTTTTCAGTGTACAAGGTGTGGTTGTAGGGAACTACCCTCCCACACAGTGCTCAGTTTATATCAATGTTAGGTAAATATTTAAATAACATCAATTTGAAGGGGTCAAGTTATTAGCCTGCTTGTAGTGCCTATGGGAATCCTGTGTACTGTTAAAGGGAATATATTAAACTGACAGATGTTAATCTAGTAATATGATATTGCAAAAATGCAAAGTCTTAACAACTGGCTTATTATAATGACAAACTATGAAAAGCAGCATTGCACAGATAAGGAAATAGGATGAGCAGTCACAGACTCAAGTTCTAGTCCAAACCTTGACCTTTTAAAAAATATGGGGGTCTGGATTGGTCATTTAAACATTCTATCAGCTGCATTTTCCATTTCAGTTTCTTTTTGTTAGCTACAATGCCTTGATATTGCAATGACAGGAGTACTAAGATCAGTTTCTTTGGGAAAAAAACGTGAAAAGATACAAACTTGCAGGTAGAATATATAGTGAGGAGGAATACATGATAATGTTGTAGAAACTGAGATTTGACTAAAAGCAGATGTTTTTCGTGAATTCAAAGCGTTCTGTTGCTGCGAGGGATCGCAGAGTACATGGGGTCCAATTTGTTGCGTACATTGAGGCCTAGAGAGGTTGCTAAAGGCCACAAAGCTTTACTCTGATATTTAAAATTGCTAAATGTTTGGAAAACACCTCCCCCCAAAAGAATTGCACTTGGAATTGCAAACAGGAGCAGAGGGTGGAAACTTTATTCTTTTGGCCTAAGTAGCTCTTCAGTTGTTTTCCGCTCCTTTTCTTTAAATATGAAATGAAAGAATGTGTTTATGAATTTTCTGCCTGATTTTTGCCTTGGTGTTTATTTCAAGTACAGTGTTGCAATCACAACTGTAATTTTCATTACATAAGTCTTTTTCCTAATGAGGTTGGCTCAAAAACCCACACTGCTTCCCAATCCTAGTCTATATCATTCATTGAGGAAGATAAAACCCCAAAACTGAACAGAAAAGAGACTTCAGCTAATAAACTTAATTGTAAAACTATCAGACTTGAGAAGGCAACTCAATATGATGTCCTACCTGAGCATGGCCAGGTTTGATGCCAAAAGGAAGTTAGTTTAGGGGAAAACACTAGAATGTCCTGTTAGTTGGGGTCCTCTGAGCAGACACCCAGGTCAACCTCAAGGGTGAGTTGCCCTTGCAGGTGGGCCCGGTAGCCGGTAGAGCACTTGGCTTAATTCCCTGGGTTATGGATTAATTATATAACTCTCAATTTCTTGTCGAAATTCTAACCCCAATATGATATTTCAGAGATAGAGCCTTTAGGAGGTCATTTAGGTCATAAGAATAGAGCCCTCTGTAATGCCATCAGTCGCTGGAGAGACTGGAGAGCTTGCCTTTGCTCTCTGCCTTGTGAGGATACATTGAGAAGACAGTGCGCGTCAGACCAGGAGGTGGGTCCTCAGCAGACACCTGATCTACCAGCACCTCGACCTTGAACGTCTCAGCCTCCATAACTGAGAAACACCAGTTGTATGAGCCAGCCAGTCTATGACATTTTGTTACAGCATCCTGAGCTGTCCTGAGATTCAGAATTTTTTACATGGAGCCCTACATTTTTATTTTGTACTCAAACTATTTCGCTGGTCCTGGAGGAAACTTCTGTGAGAGAAAATGGGGGTGTGGAGGCACAAAGAGAGGTAGGATAGTTCTGTCAGACCCCTGTACAGCTCCAGTTCCTGGAGAAAGCCAAAGGAAGAAAAGAGTGAGGAGGTGCAGTGTTCACAGGGCCATGCGGCCAGTTTCAGGTGTTAGCAGGGCTGCTTCCTATCTGGTAGCTCTAGGGCAGAATGTGCTTTCCTGCCTTTTCCAGCTCCTGGAGACTTGCTGTATTCTTTCGATTACAGCCTATTTTAAAAAATGTTTATTTATTTGAAAGATAGTGTTAGAAGTGAAGACAGATATCTACTATCAGCTGCTCCATTACCCAAATTGCCATAACATTTGGGGATGGGCCAGGCCAAAGCCAGGAACATCAGGGTCTACCATGTGGGTACAGGGGCCCAAGTACTCGGGCCATCTTCCACTGCTTTCCCAGGCACATTAGCAGGGAGCTGAATTGGAACTAGAGCAGCCAGAACTCAAACCAGCACCAGCATAGGATGCTGGCTTCACGGTGGCAGCTTAATGCGCTGCTCACAGCACTGGCCCTAGCCTTCTTTATCTTCTGAAGTAAGCTGCATTGCATCTCTTTGTGCCTTTATTCTGTAATCGGGACTTCCACTGAATGTAGCTGGTAAATGTGTTCTCATCTGAAGGAGCATTGTGATTAGATTAGGCCCATCTGGATAATCCAGGTTAATTTCTCAGTCCCAAAGGGTCCTTAATTTATTCACATCTGCAGAATTACTTTTGGCATATAAACAAACATATTCACAGGCTCCAGGGATTTGGATGGGACATCCATGGGGTCCATTATTTTGCCTAGCACACTGTTCTAGATTTCCTTCCCAAGTTTCTCTCTCTCCCCCAACATCCTCACACACTGGTAAGGAGGTATTTTGTTTCTGATGCTAATGGGATAATTAAAGAAATGTCATCTTGTAGCCAGTATAGTGGTTATAAATTTTACTGATGTCAAATGCATAAATGAATGAATGGACCACTCTATTTCAACACAAATGGTAGAACATTGAAAGAGAAAAATTACAAATCTGTTAATTGTATCTATGTGTATTTTTCTACTTTCACTGTAAAGCAGTCTCCCTTAACCTGGACTCTACATCCCAATTCCCTGGCCCCCTGGGGAGTATCTTTTAGTCTTCATACTCAGGCAAGCCATATCCGAATTGAATCAGAATCTCTGGGGCTATTGGTGCTTTTAAAAAGCTTCCAAGTAATTCCAGTGTGTAGCCAGGGTTCTGGTGTATTATAAGCCTTAAACTAAGTGACTTTATATTTTTAATTTGGGCAATGACAAGTGAAAAGCTTTTAAGACATCTCCACTGTAGCGGCTCTTTGTGTTGAATTACTTTGATTTGTAAAATCTTAATGGACTGATGAAAAGGGATAGTTTCATTTATCAGCAGCAAACCATGACCTACATTTAAAGGCTTAAAGCTAATGATTCTAATTAATTCACATTAATAGAATAAAAGATAAGTTGTGATTTTTTGTCATGTTCTCTCCAATCCCTTACTAGTCCTTTACTATTATAAAAAATATTTTTAGACTTTACAAGCAAAATAACATACTAACCAATGTTAAAATTTTACAAGTGGAAAATAATTCAAAAATGAAAAATGTAGTATCAATTTGTGTGTAGAATCTACAATTGTAATTATGAAGCTAAAGGACATTTACTTTTTCCAGCAGTAAATTTCTTAAGATTTATCAGCTAGAAATTACTTTAAATTGGACAAGACAACATCACTTCAGCCCACTTTAGAAAGTCAGATGGGACATCATAAAAATCCCCAAAGAAGATTCAAGCCAGACCTGAAAGGGTATCATTCAGACAAGCTTGAGGAGCCTTTTGACCCAGCATCAGGGAAAACGGAAAGAGAACTTCAGTCATTTGCTTATTTAACTATTTTTACAGACATAATTAGTTCTATTAAATTATTGCTGTAGAGGAAGGATAGAAATATGAGACCTGGTGCAAAGTAAGGGGGGGAATAAAGGCATTGATAAATCAACTTGAAAATTTCAAGAAGTAACTAATGTTTTTAAACATTTTTATTGTGATATTAAGAGAACAGACTTAATGTAGTTCATATACAATTCTAAGAATATAATGATACTGCCCTTCCTCCCTTGCTAATGTCTAAAACAGGAACCATGTTGATTTGGTTCCGTTTTGTTTATTGCTTGCTAAGCAGGAGGTCATGGGCCTGTGGATAGTAGAGGTGTCCCTAGGTTCAATATCCCTGACTTCTGCTTTATTCTGGTGCTGTTCAGAGCCAGCTGAAGGCGGATCTAGGCAAAGGGGTGATGTCACTGTGCTTGTTCTCAGCTGAAAGCATGCTCACTCAATGGTCTACTCTGAATATTGTAAGATGGGCCTAACCCCTCTCCCCCAACAGTGTACACAGCTGCTTAGAGAAAGGCAAGGAGGGGGTCACACTGCAAACAGGTTGTTAAGACGTACTCTTTTAAGGAAGGAAAATTCATTTTCCAGCCATTTTACTAGAAACATTTCACAAACTTGCAAATTCCTAAGGACCGTTGAAATGGATTACTTTCTTCTTTCCATTCTCATGAAGAAATGGATTCATCTCATTTTCTCTACGTTTTGTCATTGTCTTCCTCTCCTGAAAGGAATAAACAGAGCAGAATGCTGAGTCTTTGGGCCACCTTGAAGGTATAATGCATTTTCTTTTCCTAGACTTGCTTCCAAACTGTGCAGCAAACGACATGGTAACTGCTTTTGGTAAAGACATCTCCCCGAATCCCAATGGCTGGCCACTTACGTTTAATTAATTAATTAGCCAGTCATCACTAAGATAAATCAGTCATTAGAAAGTAAAGTGTCTTCTTTATAGGAACCTAATTATCTCTCGGGTTAGTAATATTGTGTATGTCTCAATTGTCATTATGTGTATATGATTAAAAAAAAACTTTTTTTTCCAACCAATGCAACACAAAAACTCTCATCTCCTTCCAGTGAGTAGAATGTTTTCCTCATAAAGTTATTTTGTTGTTGTGATTGTAATTCTCATTGAATGCACTCATTTTCTGGGTTTATGGTAAATTTAGAAGGATTGTCAAGTGGCCACATTTGAGGGATTGATCGTATTCCTTTCTTTCCTTATGCATCTACTCTGGAGTGCACAAGTTTTCTGGGGCTCTTTTTCCACACAGAAGATTGTGTAAGTCCCACATAGGTTAACATTTATGAGGCAAACAACGATGAAATGTATTGTCTGGAAATGAAAATATCAATCTCTCATTCCCAATTTGTCTGTTGTGCTTTGGTACAACCTCAATCAAAAAGGAGTTAATCAAGAGTGACCTCATAGGGTCACTAACTCTAAAATTAATTCTGGTTTTAATGATATATGTCTCTAATTTATACCTAAAAAGTGTGGACCACCTGTGTTGTTGACTGGTTGTGATCATCTTGAGACCTAAGGGATTTATATCAAGAGAAAACCCAGACATGCAGGATATGTGTTTCTTTAAAGTGATGCTGTAAAAATTATTTTCTCAATTAAATCTAAGTGATTCACTATTTTATTTTTAAATCCCTAAAACTCGTGGCTTTGAAATGATTGAATATATGTGATTTGTTTTCACTAGCCTCTTTCCTTATTACCCTTCTCCAGTGACACCATTCATGTAGCATAACCACAACTCTAAAAGCACATTTCATATACAGGGCCACATTTGGCACTGAGTTGTAGCTTGCAGTAATACAATTTTATAGAAAATAGCAGTATTAATTAGATATATTCTGGTGAACTGGAAGTAAATGTTTATGATTATTGTCTAAAGCCAAACAGGAAAATGTAAAGGCAATAATAAATATGTTCTCTCTCATTCCAGTATACCAGCTTAGGCAAATTTTTGGCTGGAAAAGCATAAGTGAGTAATTAGATAATTGCTGCCTTGATTGAGCTTAATAGGAAACATTTCAATTAGGCTAAAACTACACAGAAAGGAAGTGGGTTTTTTACAAAGGGAAACATTCCTTGTCATGCAACTGTCAGCTTGTGCCCACACTAAGAGATGGGATTAAGTGGATCTGTGCAAAGGAAACAAAAAAGAAATGATTGCAGTAATTAGACCTATACTTAAACATTGTGTCTTCTGATAGAATTTCTTGATGATTCTAGCATCGATAACGCAGCCCTTATAAATGTCTTGCCTGTAACAAATTACTGCCTTAAATCTATGGAATACAAGTTCCTGGAAAAAAAAGTTATGATTTTCTCATAATACAAAAACTAACATTCTAGAATTGCAGTCCTCTTCCCCAAGCCACCTGCATGCTAACAAATAATCAGAGAAACCATTTGGGGTTAGTTTGCATGGTTAATAGTTTCTCCTTAGCATACCTGCAGTGTGTATATCCAGTTGCTTACTCAGGCTTGAGCCAGATGGTAAACCGCCTTTCTCAGAATAAGTGTCTGAGAAACAGTGTTATTCTTAATATCCCGGGGTTCGAGGTAGTGGTGTAACCTCTCTGACCTGTCAACATAGGGGTTTATCCATTTGGAGAATAGATGGTGTCAGCCAGTCAGCCATACGTAGCTAAAATTGCTGAGGATAATCTAATCACCAGTGCCACTTTATGGCCCTCAGCAAGGTGCAAAGTGCCCTGTCCAAGGCCTCACACAGACAGACTCTTCCTAGACCATTAATGTTTTGATATTGCTTGCTAAACGAAAGATGGAGAAGCCACTGATAGAACACCGAACTACTAGACCACCTCTGTAGAAATGTTAGAAATGTGATGCCACTCAGTCTCATGAGGGTCTCGTCAAGACAATGTAGATCCCATCTGAGATGCCCTGAGTATAAGGCTGTAGCACTGAAATAGTCCACGAGGCAGTGGATAGCTTCTCTCTATCCCGGGGGGATCTGATTCTTCTTCAGTTGTATCTACCCTTCAGGGGAAGCAGCAGAAACAGGCCAGCTTAGGGGATGGCAGCAATGAAGAGACCTCTAGCTTCTCTGTGGTATAGAAGTGTAGTGGTTAAGGGCATGGACTTTTGGGGCCCCACGTTGTGGTTTAGCAGGCTAAGCTCCCACCTGAGACACTGACATCTCACATGGGCACCAGTTCAAGTCCCAGCTGTTCCAATTCTGATCAGCTTCCTGTTAGTGTTCCTGGGCCCCTACACCCATATGGGAGATCCAGATGTAGCTCCTGGCTTTGCCCTGGCCCAGCTATGGCCATTGTGGCCATCTGGGGAGTGAGATAGTGGATGGGAGACTGATTCATTCTCTCTCTCGCTTTTTCTCCTCCCCCTTCCCATCCCCTCCTGCCTCCCACCCACCCCCTCTGTCTCTGCCTTTCAAATAAATAAGTCAAATATTCAAAAAAAAAAAAAAAAAGAACATGGACTTTAGAATCAAGTAGGCCTGATATTAAATTTAACCTCTGCTGCTAGCTGTGTGATCTTGGACAAGTCACTTTAACTTTTTGAATCCGCAGTTTCTTTGTCTACAAAAATATTACCTCTCTCCCTGGGTTGTTGTGAGGAATTTATGAAGTAATATTTATAAGGCCTTAACACACTTATTCACTTAAAAATTCTTGGCTTATTATTATTCCCAGAAAATGGTAGTCTCAAAATAGAGCCCAGGGCTTAAGATGTGCTCTAGGAAGCCAGTGGTACCAAGGGCTGGCTTCCATATGCCTTTCTCTATCCTGCAGCAAATCAGTGGGCTTGAATACTTATGCCAGGGCCACTTCCTGTCTGCTTCAGTTTGGCAGAATGGAAAGCCAGTGTGAAGCCTCAGGAGCAGAAAGCAAGAACTGAGACTTTGCATCAGGTGGTCCCCATTAGCAGTCTTCCCACTGTGTTGAAAATTATTCAGCCAGATTGACAGAAGGGCCATCTCCTCCCCTGGTCAACGGCTCCATACAGAAAGCAGCTCTCTTCACTCTGAGTTGGGCGTGTGATCTTCTTTCAGTGCTAATGACTAAAAATGCTCTATTTGACTATTTATTTTATTAGGACTTTAACATAAAGCAGACTTCAGACATATTTAACGTTTCACAAGAGTCCATGTGAGGGAACACTGTAAGTTGCTTAATAGAATGATTTGCACTGATTTGTTTTCCAGCACCTAGGAGCAAGAACTCCAAGTCTACTGACCATAAAACAAAAGACCTTGGGACATGGCCCAGTTCAGACCCTTAAAACTTAATCAATACTTTGTATGGTAGCCATGGTAGTAAAGGTTTCTTTGGGGAATAAATTTATCAACATTTCATGTTGACTTCCAGAATTATATTTTTTGTTTTACTCCTTCTTCAAAACTCTTCAAAACCAGACATGGTAGGTTAAACTGAAAAGAATTTCAGACTCTGATTTAGTGGGTGAAGCTGTAATTACTTGCTCACTCTCTGGGGAAGTGGCCTGGTCAATGAATGAACAGTTGGAAGAAGACCCACATACCAGTTCTAGGGAAGAGAGCCTGGGGACAGCACTGCTGGGGCCCCGAGAGGGCTCCTGGGCTTCACAGGGCTGTGAATTGCTGATGCAGTTTTCATATGATTTGTGCTTGCTGCTTCCAACCTACTTTCCTATCCAGCCTGGAATGTCAGATGGCAGACCTCACTTCTGTGGCAAGCCCTAGGTGTTGTGTGCATCCTGGAGGACAGAAAATGCTTGTCTTTTCCTATTAGACTCTTATGTGCTTTTGCCCTCAGTTTGACATCCTCTCTCTAGATACGCTTTTACTGAGCATCGTACATGACAGCAGCTTGACTTGCTGCCAGAGAAGCTGGAAATGAGGAGGTTTAAGATAAATATCAATGGTGATTTTTTTTTTCTTGGTCACTCTTTTTGTTCGGTCGCTTTTGCTGTTTTTTTTTTTTTTTTTATGGAAAGTCATAGGCTCATATCCTAACATGTCCCAACAGAGGGTCAATTACAACCAGTTGGACGCAAATGCAATCCAAGAAAAATACTGAGAGAAGGAGCTGTCGCACTAGATACTCAGCATCTCTAGAATCACTATAAATGTGAAGAACGTGTTAGCCATGAACCCGGGGCCTTTTAGTGATATTTTAGGACCCAGTGCTTCCCAGCATAGCCCCAAATGACTAAAAATTAGCCAAGCATTTTTGTACAGTTAGGTATTTTTTTCTGGAGACCTTTTAAAGTTAAAAGTGTCATAGTTAAAACTTCATAAATAGCATGATTTAAAAGTTGATCAACAGGCTGTCCATAGTGAAAATTAAATAGTAAAAATAAAATGTTTTGGTTAAGTCATCATACCTCCATGATTCTATACCTAAGCAGTTTTCAGTATCTACCATTTCCCTCCAAGGATTTAAAGAAGAAACAATATAGTAGGGGTAGAGGGTGTCTTCACCAAGTTCAAGAAATTTAACTTTTGGGGGTTGCTAAGGTCTACTCAACATCATCTATACCTCAACCATTACACAGTCAAGCAGATTTGAAAGCCAAAAATGTTAATGTACTGTGAGAGAAGAAACAAAGCCCATGCTGCAGTAGCAATCACTCTCTCCCTTAGGGGAGAGCAAGTGAAAATGCAAGCATTTTTTGGCCCTTCGTCCAGGTGAGAACTGAGATCCAATTTCTTCATCCTGCACATATATACAATGTGAAATATGACAGTGCAGAGAAGAAAGCCATAAAGACTCCTAGCCAAATGGCAGTGATTTGTTTCAAAAAAATTAACTTTCGACTTCTATCAGATATTTGTATTCAGTCTACTAAACTTCTTGAAGACATTCTAGCAATATGTTACTTTTTTTTTAAGATTTATTTATTTGGAAGACAGAGCTACAGGGAGAGGTCTTCCATCTGCTGGTTCATTCCCCAAATGGCCACAACAGCAGGAGCTGAGCTGATCTGAAGTCAAGAGCCAGGAGTTTCTTCTGGGTCTCCCACGTGGGTGCAGGGGCCTAAGGACTTGGGCCATCTTCTGCTTTCCCGGGCTATAGCAGAAAGCTGGATTGGAGGCGGAGCAGCCAGGACTAGAACCGGTGCCCTTGTGAGATGTTGGCACCGTAGGCCAGGGCTTTAACCTACTGCACCACAGGGCCGGCTCCTATACTACACTTCTAAGTTTTTGTCCTGTTATTATCAAACTGTGATGTTTAGCAAGTAATTGAACCTTTTCAGGCCTTAGTTGCAATCTATAAATCACGAATGTTTAATTAAGGGTTTATATAACCATTTCCAGCTCTCACATTCCAGAATAACTCTTAGCACCTTATCCATCAAACCTCAACCTTGGAAGTGAATCAAAATTAGGTAGAGAGCTTTAGAAACTACAGATACCTGGGCCCCATCTCGCAGAGATTCCAATTTAACAGGTCTGAGTGGAGCTTTTACAAGTTTTGAAAGAGTACATGTATAATCTGGCATGAGATCCACTGTAACACAGTTAACGCCTTGCCAGGTATCTCTGTGTTCTTAGAGCAGGCTGTTCTAGGTAGTCAAAATAGGGTGAAGTAGGCCTTATGAAACCTTTCCATTTTGACTTCTATGTTTTGGATATCCCCCTCACCTATGCTGTTACTTTGAAGGGCACATGCTTTCATGCTGCCAGACTATAAACATGTTAAGTTTTTCATATATCATCAGTTCACCAGTAGGAAAAAAGACAGGAGAAGGTGTATGTTGCAACCTGTTGGAGAAGTGCACTATTTTTCTGGCTTTTGAAATAGTCCTAAGGGCAGAGATTCGAGCTTGATAGAAAGAACTAATTAGGGGATAAGGAAGTATCAGGCACTTTTATGTCTAAGCCTTGCAACAAGATAGACATCACTGTTCCATTTTTCAGGCAAGGATAATAAATCTCAACATGGTTTCACTCTGTTAGAGCACAAGGTGGTAGCAATGGGACAGTTAAGGCTAACTGCAGAGACTGCTCTTTGCAAGGTCCTGTTGTCCCAGGGAAGGGAAGAAGGGCCATTCTGCATAAGCAGCATGTTTCAGGTGCTCCTCTTGTTGTCTTCACACCTGTCTACTTGGAGGGCTGTCCAAACTACCCCTAACCCCTACTCCATAATTCAAGATCCTGTTGTCGTGAAACTTTAGAAAAATAATTAGGAATACTTAGAACGGTCAAGTTCATATGAAAGAATCATATGTGGGGGCTTCCAAAAGTTGATAGAAAGTCTGTGTTATGGAAAAAGTGCATGGGTTTCAAAAATGATTTTCACCAAAATAAACTTATCTTTTAATTCCACTTTCCACAAATTTTTTGAAGTACCCTCATAGTAAGGACATGATGAGATAAGTTCTCTTACACCCAAATTGTGGCAGCATAAATTGGTCCCACACTTTCTGAAAAGCAATTTGGAGGTGTATATAAGGAATCCTAATTATGTTTTATGTTCACATCCTTTGGCCTAGTGAAGTTATTTCTAGAAATCCAACCTAGGGAAATAATCATCAGTATGGACTAACACTAGTGAACAAAAATATTATTTAGAACATTATGTATAATGGGAAAAATGGAAACAACCTAACTATTTAGTGAAGGTGAATAGTTCACTGCATTTAAGTACATCCATATGATGAAATATTATGTCGCATCAAAAATAATGCTTCTGAAGAGCTTTTAATGAGGTGAGGAAACGATAATGATGTATTATGAGAAAAAAGGATGCTAAATTATATAGTATGGGTTCAGCTATCAAAATAAAGGATGTAAGCATTAAAAACACCAAAATGTTAATAGTAGTTATCTCTAGGTGGTAGGATTATAAATAAAGTTTATTTTCTTTATACATTTAGAATTTTCTTCTAAAATGACCATATGTTATTTTAATAAGTAGAAACACATTAAAGTAGGCTTATGAAAAAGAATTAAAGAGTTTGCTTAGAAAAATAAGATAGGATAGAAATAAATTAGGATAGAAAGCCAAAGACCTAAAACTAAATTCTAAATAACTCTGTACATACCTACCAAAACACCTTTCATTTGGAAAAAAACTTTTCATCTCTGGATTGTCCTTTCAACTTGTGCAAATTAGGGACCTGGATCAAAAGAATGCCCTTTTTAGCTTTAAGATTAAAAAAAGATATTTTTTTTCTTGCCACAACTTTGATATATGTAATCCCTGCTTTCTACTAAAATAAGTTTCACTACCCAGTAATTTTTCTAGCTTCATTTTTTAAAAGATTTATTTTATTTATTTGAAAGAGTTAGAGGGAGAGATAGATAGATAGGTCTTACATCCACTGGTTCATTCACCAAATTGCCACAACAGCTGGGGCTGGGTCAGGCCTAAGCTAGGAGCCAAGAATTTCTTCTGAGTCTCCCACATGGGTGGCAGGGGCCCAAGGACTTGAACCGTCTTTTGCTGCATTCCTAGGCCATTAGTGGGTAGCTGGATCAGAAGTGAAGCAGCCAGAACTTGAGCTAGTGCCCGTATAGGATGCCAGCACTGCAGCTTGTGGCTTTACCTGCTATGAAACAACAGCCCCTCTAGCTTCATTTTTTATGCCTTGAAACAGTAACCAGGTTGCAGCAGAGATTCTCATGCAATTTTAAGAACCTTAATAGTTTTAGTTTTATAATGGGGGCAGAAATTATGGGACAGTAAGTTAAGCCACCATTTGGGATGCCCACATCCTAGTTCAGAAGCCTAGGATCAATCCCTACCTCCACTTCCTATCCAGCTTCCTGCTAATATGCCTGGGAGGTGTCAGATGACAGCTCAAGTACTTGAGTGTTTGCCACCCACATGGGAATCCCTGGCTTTGACCTAGCCCAGCCTTAACTATTAGCTGTTGTAAGAACTTAGGGAGTAAACCAGTGAGTGGAAAATCAATCTCTCTCTCTCCCCTCTTTCCCCTTCCTCCCTCCCTCTGTTCTCTCTCTCTCGCTCTCTCTCTCTATATATATGTGTGTGTGTGTGTATACACACAATAAACACAGATGCATATTTGAATATTCTCTCTATATGCTTCAAATAAATAAAAGTGAATAAATATTAAAATGCATTAAAATAGTTTTACAATAGGTACAGATGAATATAAATAATCATGTAGATACATAAAGACAAAATATGGTTTATTAGATACTCTAAAGGGTTCTGCTGCTTAGTATAACTCAATCCAGATAAATTATAATCACAACTTTGAGAGCATTCCTAGGATCACAAAAGTCCAAGAGAAATCTTTAAGGGCAAGAACATAGAAATAAAGCAACAAAGAACACCCAAACATACAAAAACAATCAAACAACAAAGAACACCATATCCTCAAGGAAAAAAAAAAAAAAACACACAAATAACAAACCTACCCTAACCCTTGCAGACCCAAAATCAGAAAAGTCAGCAGTAAATGAAAGGATCAGGAGATTTAGACCGAGGCTTGCTGTAACATGAGATGGCTAAGCTAAGACTCCTGGATTAACTAGGATCCTCTGTAGGGGAGCTAACATGGCTTCACATTGGTAGTGCCTTAGGCTCTTGGTAGAAGAAAATAGAAATCCTCTCCATAGGAAAGCAACCTTGCTGTAGGCCTTCAGGATTCTCACAGATTAAGTCCAATTAAATATGAGTTCATAAGGATCAGCTAAGCACCAAGCAGGGTGGAGGTCCAACAGGGTCAGGACTTTGGTTACATAGAGGGGAATTTAGCAAATAAATGAATGGATTTGGGATAATGGGAATCCAACTTCTTGCTTTTAGAAATGCTAGTTGCTAATATGAAAAAGAAGACAATGTTCCCTATGGTGTTAAATTGGAATTGCAGATACTGGTTTGAACTTATAGTTAGTTACATAGACATATAGGTAGATAATTATACATGTAAAAGTGTGTGTATATAGGTGTGTGATATGTATGTATGATGTATGTATTTTGTTACTCTGTCCACTGAGAATGCCTGAGAGATTTCAGCAGTAAAGTGCATGCCTTGTACCTAGATCTTGGTTTCTAAATACCATTTTCTACTAAATGGCATTAAGATTTCTTTAAGAAATGACAGATTTCGGGGTTGGTGTAGGGACAGTGTAAATTAGGAATGTTTTGTATCATATAGTAAGGCCATATTTGAAGAATGATGAAAACATGTTAAAAGGTTACATAAAACACCTAGAAGAAAGGACTTTATGTTTCTTAGAGATACTTTCTGAGAAATCTTTAAGAATTGGAAGTTAAATTGAAGGACATAGAAATTGCAATGCAAAGGTTCACTATACAGCTTACAAAATATCCATAAGATGTAATAGGGGTAATAGTGAAACAGCAGTATTTTAAAAATAATAGCTGATGTATAAAACAGATGTACTAGCTAATTCTACAAATAAACATAGTACTACCATATACCAAGCAGAATTCTGAATGGTACATGCATAAGCATAATAAAACTTTTACAACACCAAAGACAAAGAGAGAAACCTAAAATTTAAAAAAAAAAAAATGACAGAGCATTTAAAAGATGAACAAATGTCAGACAACAGCAGACTTCTCAAACACAACAATGGAAACCAGGAAATAGTGGAATAATATTCTTATGGTGTTGTAATCTTCTAATTTTGCAGCCAACAAAACTATATCGTAGTAATGAAAGTGAAATAAAGATATTCTCTGATGAAAACAGAATTTATGTCTAGTAATTTCAGGAGTTGAATTGTGCCATCCTCCACCTATTCATTTGTTCAGACCCTAGCTAACTCCTGATACCTCAGAATGTGACTATATTTGGACATAGACCTTATCTAAAGGAGAAGTTAACTGAAAAAGAGATGTGTGATTGTGTTGGGGTCTATTTCAACCTGACTGGTGTCTTTAGAGGAGATTAGACATACACAAAGAGACACCAGGGTTGCATATGGGCATTGAACAACAAAAATCAAGGACAAAGTAGCAAGTATGTAGCGCTCTTCTGCTGAGGAGTGAGGCTTCAGCAGAAATCAATCCTTCTAGCCCATTGAGTTTGGCCTTCCAGATTTCACAACTATGAGAAGATATTTCTCTGTTGTTTAAGCCGCCTGATCTATGGTATTTAGTTATAGCAGTCTTGGCAAACAAATACAGTTAGACCTTTCTCTTTACCAAAAGAACTTGAAGAAATACAATATGTGTTTCAAAACAGGAAAATGACTTTATCAAGAAGGTTTGAAGGTAACAATCAAAGAGATTGCCAAGTGTGTGAAGAAATAATGAATAAAATAATAGTAGGAATGACTCAAATATTTGAGATGACAAGTCACGATAAAAAACTAGATTGTTTTATTCCCCATCTGTCTGGCATTTTGCTGCAGTGCAAGCAATGTTAGGGATATTTTGGTATGTGACTTTTATCTGAGTACTATGGAGTCTACACTACCTCTGAGGCCACTGTTATGTTATAGTGCTATTTATTTACTTTTCTTAAAAAAATATATTTATTTGAGAGGCAGAGTTAGAGAGAGAGAGAGAGAGGGAAAGGACATCCTTTAGTTCATGCCCCAAATGGCCACAATGGCTGGAGCTGGGCTGATCCAAAGCCAAGAGCCAAGAACTTCTTCTGGGTCTCCCACCTGGGTGCAGGGGCCCAAGCACTGGGCCGTCTTCCACTGCTTTCCCAGGCCATAGCAGAGAGCTGGATTGGAAGAGGAGCAGCTGGAATGTGCGACCATATGAGATGCCACTGCCACAGGCAGAGGCTTAACCTACTATGTCATAACACTTGCTCTGCTGTAGTGTTATTTAACAAGTCATTTGAGAGTAGGAGTCTGAGGCTCAGATGTCATTCCTCAAAGCAAGATTCTCCACATTGTCAACCTGGGTTTGACTTTCTTGCAGGAGCCCATATTTTCCATTGTACTGTTTAATACCAGGACAGCTTTAACCTTGAGCTTCATCTAAAGGTATAAGGAGACAGGAACTAATAAACAGAAAAAAATTAATAATAAAATTTTATCCTCTTTTTATTTGGATATTTAAGGGAACAGCAAGCAACATTAGGTTTTACTCTTTCTCTCACCTCACTTAAGCTTAACCTTGGTTAAATAGGCTGCTTACACTGGACAAGTCTCAATTGGATGCAGGCCAGTGTGGTTTTTTTGAGCATTTAGAGACCTTCATACATGTTTGAACTACATAATCATCACTTGTCTGTGAATGTACTAAAATACTTATGAAGCTCAGGTAAGAACTTAGGGAGGAAAATAAATTCTAAAATGTGGCAACCCTCCTTTTTCATGGCATACTATTTTATACTTTTTAAAGTCTGCACTTCAAGCAATATCATAAGCAGCTTCTTGTAATGTCTGTGACATTGCAACTCTTTGTTTACAACATTGTCACTTAAATAGCCTTGATGGGATGAATTAAGGGTAATAGATTATCCAGAATCCAGTTGCTGTTACCACTATTCTATGGTTACTTGGAGTGTATTACTATAAATACAGAGGGTAAGGAAGCAGTAATGTAAATCTCTGAGGGAAGGGTTTTCTGTCTGTTTTATTTACTGTTGTATATTAGCATCTACAACAATGTCTGATATATAACAGACACTCCTCAAAAATATTTTTTAAATAAATAGAAACAGCATTCAGACTATGGATCCTTCCTTTCATATCCAATTTTAGATTAAATGTAAGGAAAAAGAAAGAAGGAAGCAAGGCTATTAGAGTGAACTCAGAAATATGGACTATTCACTGGAAATGCATTCCCTAAGTATATTCCATCTGGGAGATCTTTATACCATGTTTCATAGTCTTGCATTCCAAACTCTTGAATGCCAAGTGAAGAGAAAAAAAAACTTTTCCTTTTAAAAACTGTGTTGATATTTTAATCTGGAGATATTTGATATCAGACAAAAGGCCAATTGTTTATTTTGGAACATTATTCATTTTCTGAGAGTTAATAGACCATTCCATTGACCTATTTTGAAAAAATTAAGAGAAATTATTTAATGACAACTTGGAAAAGTAGATAGTACAAGCAAATGTGTTTCTTTAAATAAGGAGCACATTATTTAGTAAAGTATATCTACATTAACCAAGTAAAAAAGATCTACTTAATAAACTATAAGACACTTTCATGATTAAAAATTCTGATATTCAAACATTCATGCACTTATTTCACAAATATTATTGTTCATTTTATGGATATAAACCCATAAGGATGAAAATGTTTACCATGTTGTAATATGTGAATAATGTTTTACTATTTTTGTATTCTGTGGGTTTATTCGTTAAGTCACATTAATACTAAGAATGATACTATGAATAATACATTGTCCTAATTCATAAGTGAGTCACACTTTCTATGAGGTATAATTTGAAGCAGCTTCCTCATGGAATAAATTCTTTGAGTTTAAAAGATTCTAAAATAAGTTATAAAATTCAGTTTGATGTTGAACTTTTACTCGTATCTATAAATATTAATATCTCTTCATGTTGCTAATAAGAGAAAGAACTTTTCAGATTATTTATATAGCAGCACTGTATCCATATCTAAAAGACACAAAATTACAAGGGTGGTTGAAAGAAAATTCTAAATTGTTGTCTGTATAACACTGAAACAATCATTCAGTTAGGTAGTTTTTAAGGGTTAAATTCAGTTAATTTATCAGAAGTTTGTTAGATATGTTAGATACTGAGTGGAACAAATACTTAGTTCAATGCTTTTGTTGTTTTGGTGGTAGTTATCATATAGACCCAGTCTATACATTAGTAAGTAGATAGCAGATAAAGAATAACCTGTTCTTCTGTGATGGTGTCATTTTACAAGCCATGAAAAAAAAAAAGACAATGACTTAAGGCTTCTCTGTAAGTAGTAATAATCTGGTTAAAGCACTGGACTCAGTCTGGAGATACACTCAGAGAATTTGTAAATACCAATTTTCTATAGTCTGTATTTGAGTTCACAATTTATTTGAGAAGAGATTCACTTCTAGGCAGCAGATTAAGGAATAAATTTCCTTTAATTTGAGACTCTATAGTTCGCTAGATTATAGTTCTACAGATTCTTTGTCTTGTATAGCATGCTCCTCTCTACAGAAAGTGACACCTGAAGAACAACTTTAATCTATACACAGACATTATCGATTTGTTTTTTGGGGGCTTGAATTTTTCTCCATGATTTGTTATTTAACCCATTAAAAATTTGTGTATGGTTAGTGAGTAAGAATTTTTAAAAGTTATCTTCAATGTTAATTTTTACTGATATTTTTGCTGCATTTTTTCATTATAGTAATACAAACTCTGAGGGCAAAGATCTTTTTTTCTACTTTGTTTGAGTAGCTCAAAGGACCGGGCACTTGGCAAATATTTATGTTTGGCAAATACCAACATCAAGTTGTCTAACTTGTTAGAGCATATGGTTTTCTTATGGTATACTCTCTTTTAAAGACTAAGAATAACTAGTAAAGAGTAAATTTGCTGATAAAGCAGTGAGCCTAGCAATGGTCCTGATTTGTGCTCCCTGTATGGTTTAGGCTCTGGGATTATGTTTTTGGGGAAGGACGTTGACTTCCAATTAGTTAAGAATAATCAAGTCTAACAAGGAAGTGATGTACCAAATGCAAAACTTGGTCTCCCAAATCAAGTAATTGTAGTATTCTAGATCATACCAAATATGTGTGGATATAGTTTATGCTAGATTTTATACTCTAAGACATGAGTGTCACCATAAGATAGAAATTAAATAGACAAGTATTATACATTGGAATGACTATCTTAGAATGGTCTTAGCAGTTCTGCTGCTACTCAAGATATTTTTGTTATATCCTTTGAGCCAATGTCAGTCATGGAAGAAAACAACTAGTCACTCACATGGCACTTCATAATCATGTCTTGATTTTAACCAAATGGTATCCAGCTTGAACATGCTAGTGTTTGCCTCCAAATAACATTTTGATATTTTAAAAGTTCAAATTAATCGCCAAAGAAAAGCTTTGTGACCATGGAGTATCTGGAAATGAAAGGAGCAGGGTGGTGGAGAAAAACTCTGAGAGCATATTCGAAAGAGGAATTCCTAAAATGCCAAAGGGAGTAGCTTGTGATATATGTTTGTACCAATTAGACCATCACTTCGAAGAACATAAAATCTTTTTCAGTTATTTATTTATTTTTGCCCAGAAGTCTTTTATTTAAGGTATACAAACTTCATACATTTTATAAATACAAATTTAGAAACATAGCAATTCTTCCTCCTCTCCCCCCCGCACTCCCCCCCCCTGCACTCCCACAGTTCTTCCTCCTCCTTCTCCTATTACCATTTTTAGTTTTTACTAAGATCTATTTTCAACTAAATTTATACACAGAAGATTAACCCTATACTAAGTAAAGAGTTCAACAAATAGTATGGTGGGGGGGAAACAACTGTCCCTCAACAGTGGGCACAAGGGCTGTTCAAAGTCATTGCATCTCAAAGTCTCAAGTTCACTTTAATAGATTACCTTTTAGGTGTTAGTTACCACAGATCAGAGAGAACATATGGTAGTTGCCCTTTTGGAACTGGCTTATTTCACTAAGTATAATGTTTTCCAGTTACATCCATTTTGTTGTAAACGACAAGGTTTCATCTTTTTAACTGCTGTGTAGTACTCCATAGTGTGTATATACCATAATTTCTTTATCCAGTCATCTCTTGATGGACATGTGGATTGATTCCATATCTTAGCTATTGTAAATTGAGCCACGATAAACATGGAGGTACAAATAACTCTTTCATATGCTGATTTCATTTCCCTTGGGTAGATTGCCAGGAGTGGGATGACTGGATCATATAGTAGGTCTATATTCAGATTTCTGAGGTGTCTCCATACTGTCTTCACAGTAGATGTACCAGGTACATTCCCACCAACAGTGGATTAAACTACCTTTTTCCCCACATCCTCACCAGCATTTATTGTTTGTTGATTTCTGTATGAAAGCCATTCTAACTGGAGTGAGGTAAAACCTCCTTGTGGTTTTGATTTGCATTTCTCTGATGACTAGTGATCCTGAGCATTTTTTCATGTATCTGTTGGCCATTTGGATTTCCTCTTTCAGTTTTGAACATGAAGTAATACTCGTATCAGTTCTTCCTGTGTCTTTTGGTGAATGCCTTGTGGTACAAATAATAGTGTCATATATTGTGGTGTAGAATTGCTAGGGTCTAAGGAAACAAACTTTACTACAAGACCTCACTTGCCCTAAGATGTATGGAAACTGTGACATTTTCCTCTGAAGGCTGCCTTGCAGTGAGAGAGGAAAGGTATCACCAACCGTTTTGCCTCCCTGAGGGTTCAGGAGGACTTGGCAGCCTTTCTGCAGCTCAAGGTACCCACCAGCATTTGTGTTTCACTTTTAGAGAGATTCTGTGTTGTTTCTGGTGGTTTTATGATACAGCAGGCATTTTCGGTAAAACCTCTCCTGAAAATCCGTTTTTATTTATTCAAACACTTAAAACTTTACTATGTGCTAAGCAAAGAAAATATGACTGAGCTCTCCTCTCTGTTCAATAGAAAATGCCTCCTTCTTAGCTGGAATGAAAATAAATGTTCATTTTAAATTGAGCCAAATCTCTCTCCCTCCTGAATTACAAAACCCAAACTATTGAGGATAGATTAGGCAACAGATCACTAGATCGGAAAATAAATTAAAAGAGGATGAAGTCTGAAAAAAAATAGTGCCTTGAAAGCAATGTATTTAAAAGGAAACAAGTCATGTAAATGTTTTGTTCTGGGTGCACAAAGGGAAAACATGATGTTTTAAAACTCTGGATTTCCTGAATAATATTTGCTCCAGAGTAAATGTGTTCTGGTTGGGAAGATGGCTTGAGAGGCAGAAGTGAGGATTAGCTTGTGGGAAATGGGCCTAAGGACTTGCTTCCAGATGAGAGTCAAGAAGAGGTGAGTAGCACTTTTCATGCAAGGCTCTCAAAGCAAGAGAATGAACTTACAGAGTGGCAGGTGTGGCCACAAAGCAAGGGGAGCACGCCTTAGGTGCAAATCCTGAATGACACTTGGTTCCTTCTGAGGCCAACCTCCTGTTGTCCCACCTGGTAGCTGGCAGATGACTCAGCAACATCTGAGAGCCCCGACTTGAATCAGCCTCGCCCAGAGGGTAGGTCCTCAGAGCTTCAGGTCGCAGGTGAGCTGAGAAGCAGATCCTCTCACCATACCCTGACCTCACGTTGCACCAGCACTTTGCACTTGAATTTTTTTTTTCATCTACAGACCATGGCTTGATCTTAAGGAACCGCTAATCATTTAATTTCAGTGATGCCTAAAATGTAGGCTATAAAAAAATCAATTGATAGCATAGACAACAACACAGAGAAGTCTAAGAACTGAATATGTAGCGCTGAGCTTTTTAAATATATTTAAAAAAATTGGGTGGGCTTTGCTCACTAAAATTACTCAGGACCATAGGGAATGCTCTGGCTGGGCTCTGCCCAGTACTGTTCCCTCTTTTAGGTATTTTCCTGTGGCAATGTGCATGTGAGGGCACCCCCACCACTGGTTGGAAACTTGCCTACAATCATTTTATGGGCACATTGCATGTTTCTTCTCTCCTGTGCTGCATGATTGGTGGTCTGCTATACCAAAATGTTTCTCTTCTGCTATTTCGTGATTATTTTTCAAGTGGCCTCTTCATCAAGGGATGGCAGGTCAGCACATGGAAACATCTGCTCTTACCATTTTTCTAAGCAAACAGCAGATGGCATTGCTGCTGTCCTTTTGATCTAGAGCAAAAATTCCCAAGGCTGAGGTGTTGGTTTACACTGACGCTGCCTGGCAAGGGACTGTGGAGGGTTTGCCTCCCCGCCATAGCATTGCATGCAGATATTTTTTTTCCAACTCTCATTTTGAGTTGGTTTCTTCCTGAGACTCTACTTCTTCAGGGAGTTTTGAACTTTGATTCTTTATCCTATAACTTGCTCGATCACCTCACTGATACAACCTTCCCTAGGTTTCTTTTGTCATCTGTTGGGGGTACATGTAGTGTTGCCAAAGAGGTGACAGAACTGTCTGGATCACCGCATAGTTTGGACACTGGGGATATGTGTGCCCTGGACATATTTCCTGGAAATAACTGAATCACAAAACTTTTTCTAGGTGCTCCCTCAGCCGAGCAAGACTATCTTAACATTTTAACAGTTGAATTTGTAAAACCTTAATGTATATACTCTTATAAGTCTGGACTAATTGAGCAACTTGGGTTATTTTTACAAGCGTTGCAATTGTGGGAAAGAAATTTCCATTTTAGTTTCTAGATGGAGTTACGTTTTGATCTATTCTCATCTACAAGCTATGGTTAGTTCTTAAGGAACTGCTAATCATTTAATTTCAATGATGACTAAAATGTAGGCTAAACAAAATGAAATGGGATCATAGGCAATAAGAAGATTCTGAGAAGAAACGTGTAGCTTTGAGCTTTTTGAACATATTCAAAAATAGGCTCAAGTTTACTCACTGAAATTACCTGTTGGGAGAAAAAATAATATCCTCACATCTTTCTTTGGTTTATGTTGGTTTACAATGGCTAATTCATTGTGATGTCATCAGCTGTGTTTCCACATTCTACAGCATCTTTCTAACGTAGGTGTTTCTTCTTTGATGTCAGCAGTCAAATCTTCATGTATGTTTTTAGTCTTCTGACTGGTCTTAAGCTCCTGTCAGAAGTTCCAGGAAACCTCAGTTTCCTCATCTGCAATATGCAGATGATTAAAGTATATTCTCTATAGGATTATTGTTGAGATTAAATGTGCTAATAAGTGATTAGTTAGTTCTTTAAAAGTGGTAGGAAACATTACCATCATCGTCAGCACCACATCCTTAATGGGTCTTTAGGAGTCAGCAGACTCTGGTCAGATCGTTTTTTAGCTGAAATGTTATATACCATCATTAGCTCTTCTTTCTAACACTAGGTCAAAATTTTGTTATGTTTTTATTTTACTGCATGATTTCTTTTGTTTGTTTTTTTTTTTAATTAATTTATTTATTTGAAAGAGCTACAGAGAGGGAGATCTCCAATCTGCTGGTTCACCCCTCAGATGGCTGCAATAACAGGGTTTGAGCCAGAATGAAGCTAGGATCAGGAGTTTCATTTGGGTCTCCCATGTGGGTGCAAGGGGCCCAAATACTTGGGCCGTCTTCTGCTGATTTTCCCAGGATATTAGCAGGGAGCTGGATCAGAAGTGGAGAAGTTGGGAGACGAATTGGCTCCCATATGGAATGCCAACATCACAAGCAGTGGCTTTACCCACTATACCACAATGCGAATCCCAAATTCTTGTTTTATGTTTTCAAACTCTGCATTCATTTTTTATATCCCTAGAGAACTATGATACTGTTCTTGAACTTAAAAAAAATATTTTGCTTGAAATATAGCTTTTTGGATCAAGAAATTTCCAGTTTCATATTTGCAACTTTAATATGGTACAGTAATTAGTACATGTTAAGATTTCTTATAATCTTTGCCTTTATTATTGGCAAAAGAAAAAATAATGCAATTTAATTGGTAAACCAACATAAAGGGACTGAAATACATTTAAACACACTGCAGAGTGTCCTATGCCTTTCCGCATATTCCATTTCCCTACTCTGTCATCAAGTTCTACCCACTACAATCTACTCAGTGACACAAAATGACAGACATACATATTGCACTGGATCAGATAACCAACCCATTGTACCTCCATTACATTTAAGCTTTGTGTAGCCTTCACTTTTTTTTTAACTTTTATTTAATGAATATAAATTTCCAAAGTACAGCTTATGGATTACAATGGCTTCCCCCCCCATAACTTCTCTCCCACCCACAACCCTCCCCTTTCTCGCTCCTTCTCCTCTTCCATTCACATCGAGATTCATTTTCATTTCTCTTATATACAGAAGATCAGTTTAGTATATATTAGGCAAGATTTCAACAGTTTGCACCCACATAGAAACACAAAGTGAAAAATACTGTTTGAGTACTAGCTATAGCATTAAATCACAATGTATAGCACATTAAGGGCCGAGATCCTATATGAGGAGTAAGTGCACAGTGACTCCTGTTGCTGATTTAACAATTTGACACTCTTGTTTATGGCATCAGTAATCTCCCTAGGCTCCAGTCATGAGTTGCCAAGGCTATGGAAGCCTTTTGAGTTCACCGACTCTTATCATATTTAGACAAGGTCATAGTGAAAGTGGAAGTTCTAGTTCTCTCCTCCCTTCAGAGAAAGGTACCTCCTTCTTTGATGACCTGTTCTTTCCACTGGGATCTCACTCGTGGAGATCTTTCATTTAGGGTTTTTTTTTTTTTTTTTTTTTTTTGCCAGAGTGTCTTGGCTTTCCATGCCTGTAATACTCTCATGGGCTTTTCAGCCAGATCCGCGTGCCTTAAGGGCTGATTCTGAGGCCAGAGTGCTGTTTAGTAGCCTTTACTTTTAAGATTTATTTATTTATTTGGAAGCAAAGCTAGAGAGGAGAGAGAGGCAAGGAGGCAGGGAGAGAAATATTTTCCATCTGCTTGTTCACTCCCCAAATGCTCACAAAAACTAGGGTTAGGCCAGATCAAAGCCTGGAGCCAGGAATTCCATCTAGGTCTCCCATGTGGGTGGCTGTGACCCAAGTACTTAGATTATCATTTGCTGCCTCCCAGGCACATTAGCAAGAATCTGGATCTGAAGCAGAGGCGGAAATTGATCCCAGGCACTCCTAATATGGGATGTGGGCATCCTGGGAAGTAGCTTAATACACTGAGTCACAACACCAGCCCTTATGCAGCTACTGGTGTCTTTCTATATTCTTTCAAAATTGGGCTTCAAAATGGCCCAATCTTCTAGGGGATGTAAGTTTTCATACCAAGGTATTTGGAAGCTCAGAAAACATAAGCTTTCAGTATATTTGGCAACTGTCTGAAGTTTTTCAGAAACAAATAATACACGTGACTCCTTTGTTTTAAAAGTCAAGATCTCACATCTAGAAGATGTGTCAAAATGAAAGTCTTTCAGAATTATATTAGCAAATAAAAAGGGAGGAGTAGAGGGGATATTCAAGAGAAAGTGTGACTCATATTTCTAACAAGAAGAGGCAGTCACCGACTTTGCGTGGAAACAATGCCAGAGCACGTCTGTTAACATCTAAGTCATTCTAGAAGTTGGGATTACCAAGAGTCAGTAAACTTTAAATACTGGTGATTAGTTTATGTAACACTGGGAAAACAAAGCTCTTTCCATCTTTCAAACAAATATTTCTGGTGAGCCCATCCCAGTGTCATTTTATTTCACTTCTACTCATTTCTTTGGGAGTTTGTCAAGTCCTCTTATTAAAATATTGCCCTTTTTTTTCCTTACCTCATATTTAGCCTTTGACACCAAAATGAATAGAGCCATTTTAAATAGTCTTAACAATCTTAGCAAACTTCTTCCTTAATGGAGCTCCCTCCGTGTTTGGCTTTTTCCTTGCCCATTTTGATTTGAAACTGAATTTGCCCCTCTTCTCCTTCTGTTGCAATTAGGCTCCCAACCTTCATCCTTTAAGTGAATTCTCTTGTGCTATTTTCTTTCTCCTTTTTCTTGTGAGCTTTCAATTCATTTCTCCATTCACTTTCTTTCCTTGGATCTTTTTACAATCTAATTGGACTCCTTTAATAACTACATTTTACAGGACCAGTGTTGTAGCATAGTGGATAAAGCCTCTGCCTATGACTCCAGCATTCCATATGAGCACCGGTTCTTGCTCTGCTTCCAATCCAGGTCCCTGTTAATGACTGGGAAAGCAGTGGAAGATGGTCCTGGTGTTTGGGCCCTGCCACCCATGGAGGAGATCCAGGTGAAACTTTTGGCTTCTGGCTTCTGCCTGACCCAGCGCTAACCATTGTGGCCGTCAGAGAAGTGAGGCAGCAGATGGGAAATCTATATTCTCATTCATTTGCTTTCTCGCTCACTCGCTCTCTCTCTCTCCCTTTGTAACCCTAACTTTCAAATAAATATATAAATCTTTTTTCAAAAAATACACATTATAATTTATTTTACATTAAGTTCTCCTAGTTAAACCTTTCCTCTTATTATTTATACACTATTTTCTGAATCAATGACTTGTTTACTTTTCAACCACAGGAGACTGACTTCAAAATAGACCCTGACCTCTCTCCTGGGCCCAGATCAGTCTTCTTCATTCCCTGCTGAACACTTTTATGTCAGTGTTTACTGAAAGTCGTAAATTCACCCTGTCCCCATTTCTGATAGTGGAATTGGCCAGTCATCCTAGCCTGCAATTTGGTGGCATCTTCACCTGCTGCCTCCTACTGCTGCAAGTTTTTGGTCTCCACATCTTTGCTGTGCTCCTCACATCCATTTGCTCACTTCCTGGTTTAATGCTCCCACCCTCCTTCAACCTCTCACTCCTTTTCTCTTCCTCCATCTCGCTTCTGCATGTACCACCCCCAGGTGCCCTGCTGCCTGCTACTTCCCAGGTATATTATACACAGCTGCCAGACTGTCCTTCCTGAAATGTGTAACAGTTTATTTCTGCCCCAAATTCTTTAGTCTTTCATGCCTACTGAGTGAATTTGATTAATTTGTTCCTGATTAATATCTTCCACATTCAAGTTCCAATTTATTCTTCCATCTTCTTCCCCATGCCTGCATCTCTCACATACTCCAGGAAATTTTAAAAATATTTCTTTAAGAAGCATGAGATAGAAATATACCTCCTATCCACTGTTTCATTCCACAAATGCCCACAATGGTACCAATGCAGGATGGGAGCTGGGGCAGGGAACTGAATACAGGTCTCCCATGTGAGTGATAGGGGCCCAACTACTTGAGCCATCACCTGATGCCTCCTAAAATATGCATTGCAGGGACAGATGCTGTGGTGCAGTGGGTTAAAGCCCTGGCCTGCAGTGCTGGCGTGCCATATGCACAGCAGTTTGAGTCCTGGCTGCTCCATTTCCAATCCAGCTCCCTGTTAATGCACATGGGAAAGCAATGGAAGATGGCCCAAGTCCTTGGGCCCATGTGCCCACTTGGGAGATTTCAAAGAAGCTCCTGGCTCCTGGCTTCGGATCAGCTTAGCTCCAGCTGTTGCAGCTATCTGGGGAGTGAACCAGTGGATGGAAGACCTCTCTCTGTTTTTACCTCTCTCTGTAACTCTTTCAAATAAATAAATCTTTAAAAATGTATATGCATTACAAGGAAGCTGGAATTAGGAATGAAACTAGTACTTGAACCCAGACGCTCTGATGTGGGTCACAGACATTAACCACAATCTTAACTATTAGGCCAAACACCCACTCCACTCCAGGCAGTTTTGGATTTTTTTACCCTTGCTATGAAGTTTTTGAGTATCTATTATCAGGGATTGCTTTAATATACTTAATGCATTCATGTTGAGTTTACAAATGAATAGATAAATATAGCTTGTATACATGTAAAACAGCTGGAAGTTTTAATTGAATTTCTTTAAAAATCTCTTCCAAGTGAAACATTAGTAATGTTATTACATGTTGTCATTTCTTACTTTTACTTTCAGTTCAGCAGAAAGAGACCTAGATGAAATCGAAGGTATCTGAATATTTAAACAAAAGATCAATTTTTGGCTTAATCTCTGTATGCCTGGAATGGGAATTGTCTTGAATCTTAGAACTTTGTCCTTAGGATCTGAGTACACCTGGTTCTTCCCTCACCCTGAACTCTTGTTTTGTCACTTTTGACTCAGCCTATGAGGATAGAGTGCTAATTAGTAATGCTAGTCCTTAGTTATTATTTGTAATTATTGGCTTAATTCCCTCTTGTTATTGGATCATATTAGTTCATAATTAGTTGGGTTTATTGTACTAGTAATTAAAATATGAAATTGAGTAGTTTCTTTGCTTTCAAGTTGGCTAAAAGGTCCATACATGTGTGACATGAACCTGACTCAGAAACTTTCATGTATGTAAGTAGATCATGCTCTTGGACTGCTCCATACATTCACAGTCCCCTCAGCAAATGTTTCTTGGACATCCATTCTGGGCATAGTATCCCGGACAACCAAAGCATTCCAAGTCTCAAGGAGAGAAGTTGTGAAAAGTTCTGAGCATAGCTATGGTCTTTGCTCAACTGATGGTCACTGGGATAATTATTATTATAGTTTTGACCACAATCCTAACTGATAGCTAGATATATTTGATCAATTTCTCCTCATAATGAAAAATCATTGCTATATCATTTTTGCTTTCCCTCTGACCTTCAACTAGAATCCAAAGAAGATGGCTTCATTGACTGTTCAGTTGTGCCAGTTTCATAGGATGATATTCGGATCTCTGCACGAGGTAACCAGAGACTGGATCTGAAGCCCTGACTCCTGTGCCCTGCCCTGAGGCTCTAAGGCACCCACCCGAGAGGCATTGCACTCAGCAGAGCAAGACTCAATGTCTCTGCCACCAGAAAACCCTTCTTTTGATGACCTTTATCTGCTGCCTGGGGTGGGAGAATTGAAGTATATAAGACTGTTGAGGGATTTCTTGGACCCTGATATCCCACTTGATTGGCAGTAATAAAAACCAGAGAGTGGTTTCAGGCCTCCACATGCCATGTAGATTCACCGTGGTCTGTGGTCACAGCTCCTCGTTTCCAAAGGCCTTTCACAGCTGGTGGGTGGGTGGGGTCAGGGCTCAAAGACAGAACTAAGCAGATCAATCTCTTTCCTCCTTGTGGAAAAGCAGCTCAGCATGCAAACTCTATTAGCAGACAGTGTGAAACATCAACCTTGGGCCTCGAAGGCAGCGTATTGACTGCTTGCATTAGTTTGGATCTTTTGTATATGTATATATAAATATATATATATATATGAACCGTATTTCTTAAAATCTAATTGGAATTTTTATGAAAAATATTCAGGAAAGGCCGGCGCCGTGGCTCAATAGGCTAATCCTCCACCTTGCGGTGCCGGCACACCGGGTTCTAGTCCCGGTTGGGGTGCCGGATTCTGTCCCGGTTGCCCCTCTTCCAGGCCAGCTCTCTGCTATGGCCAGGGAGTGCAGTGGAGGATGGCCCAGGTGCTTGGGCCCTGCACCCCATGGGAGACCAGGAAAAGCACCTGGATCCTGGCTCCTGCCATCGGATCAGCGCGGTGCGCCGGCTGCAGCGGCGGCCATTGGAGGGTGAACCAACGGCAAAAGGAAGACCTTTCTCTCTCTGTCTCTCTCTCACTGTCCACTCTGCCTGTCAAAAAAAAAAAAAATTTTTCAGGAAAAAAAGCTGCATTTTTTCAGGTGTACTTTCTTGATTTCCACACCATCTTTCCACACAATCTTTCTTGATTTCTGATATCATCTGTTGATTTTGTCTGTGCAACTTCACAATTAAAAAAAAATTGAAGTCTTAGTGAACTCTAAAGGCCTTTGGACTTTTTGGACTTATTAATTCTGCTTTATTGAGAAGACTTGACCCCTTGGCTGCATCATCTCGGGACTGGGCTGTATTTCACTGTATTTTCTTTGATATGTGTACAGTAAAATACCAGACCCTAAAATACAAATCCCTTGCTGGGCTGCTTCTCCCTGGGAAAGAATACACTTCATGGCCAGATGGAATGGCATCATGTCTCACTGTTGGGGTAGCACAGAAAAGACAACATCGCTGAACGCTTTCCATTCTCATGCGAGGACGCTCCTTAGTTTAGTCAGGTGCTGGAACTTGGACCCAACACTGAGCTGCAGCTCAGGAGACAAAACAGTTGGAAAACTTGGAGAAAGGCTCTAAGGGTCAGTGAAATTTACTGTGGGCAGCTGCTGCTTCAAAGCCACGCTCTGTGCAGAAGCCTATTAAGAAGTAGTAGGTTACGTTCCTGCTGTTTCCCGCAGCATGATGGATGATGCTCTGAAAAGAGAAAAGACTTCCTGCTCCACGGAGGTGGCTTTCCTCTAGGCTGCCTCACTGCCTTTCTCAGGCTCTCTCCATTCTGTTTCTAACCATTGCATTCACTGCTCCACTACGTTTAATAATAAGCCGGGCTTGTCAGGAATGACTGACTGTGACTCACCAGCGACTGCTTGTCAATCAGCAAGACCTCCCACTCTCAGACAAGGGGCTTAGCTGTGCTGTCAGTCGGAGGAGAGAGCTGCAAAGGGAAAAGAATCGGGTTGCAGATGGACTAATAACACAAGAAGTGGCTTTCGAGTTTTCTTGACCTTTTTGCCTTCAGAAACATTTTCACTTTACCTCACCTTGTGGGATTATTTCTCACTGGCCGCCTCTTAGGCCCTGTGTTTGCCAAGCACCCTCCTCCTAGTACTTTTGGATACTCTGTTCCTTTGGTAGTGCATTCTCTTCCCCCCTTGCTTTTCTTGCTATTCTCAGTTAATAGAAAAGCCTACACTGGCCACTGCCTCCAGCCTTCTTGCTTTAGAGTGCTCAGCTTGAGGTGCTCATAGGACAAAGGTCCCCTCCTTGGTGGCACTTTCCTGGGTGACTATTTAACAGATGTCTTGTTTTCAAGTTCTGCATTATTGCGGACTAAGTTACATAGACACACATATACACAGAGGTGCACAGTCCTGATTTTCCTTGGCCCACTAGCAGTCTCTACAAGGACACGGAAAATTGCCCGTCACTTTTCATCAGCGTGTCTCCAATACTCAGAACGCACTTTGCATATATGTTCAGCTGTGTGCATTTGACATTTAATTAGTACATCATTGGGAAAGCAGAAACTTTTTTTTAATATCGTTTCCACGGGCATAGAGATCTGTGATGAAAGTATGAGGTACCTTTTAAGAGAAGGACTGAGTTGCTTGTTGAGTACATGCATCATCCACACTTTATGTGCTGGGAAGGGTTGTTCGTGATTAATAGGTACAAAAACATTTTGTCATCTTTAGATCAAGGGACTACATATATTTCAAATGAAATTATTTCTTTTTTTTTTTTTTTTTGACAGGCAGAGTGGACAGTGAGAGAGAGAGAGAGAGAGAAAGGTCTTCCTTTGCCGTTGGTTCACCCTCCAATGGCCGCCGTGGCCAGCGCGCTGCGGCCGGCACACCGCGCTGATCTGATGGCAGGAGCCAGGAGCCAGGTGCTTTTCCTGGTCTCCCATGGGGTGCAGGGCCCAAGCACCTGGGCCATCCTCCACTGCACTCCTTGGCCACAGCAGAGAGCTGGCCTGGAAGAGGGGCAACCGGGACAGAATCCGGTGCCCCGACCGGGACTAGAATCCGGTGTGCCGGCGCCGCAAGGCGGAGGATTAGCCTAGTGAGCCACAGCGCCGGCCAATATTATTTCTTAATGACCCTAACAGTGGTCAGCAAGTGCATCCATGTTTAGGGCTGTCCTTTGGTATTGTATAAAGATGACTAACAGAGACATGATCCCTGCACATTTGCCACTTCTTGCCTAATTAGGGGACAATAGATCTAGAGAAGAAAGTATTCACTTGTGGGAATTGGAAACAGAGGAAAGTCTATGTTTGTCCCCTTACCAAAGGTCAGATTCATGAAACTTATTGATTGGGATTAGTGTTTTGGTACAGTGGGTTAACCCACCACTGTGATGTTGGCATCCAATATTGGAGCGCCTTTTTGTGTTCTGGCTAGAATGCTTCCCACTCAGCTTCCTGCCAATGTCACTGGGAAAGCAGGATGATTCAAGTACTTGGGTCCCTGATACCCATGTGGGAAACCTGGATGGAGATCCTGGCTCCTGGCTTCATCCTGGTCTAGCTCTGGTTGTTGAAGGCATTTGGAGAGTGAACCAGCAGAGGGAAGAGCGTGTGTGTGTGTGTGTGTCTGTGTGTCTGTGTGTGTGTCTGTGTCTGTGTTTCCCTGTCTTACACTATGCCTTTCAAATAAATACATCTTTTTTAGAAAAGTAACTTATCACCAGTTAGTTGTGATTTAAACAAAACTACGTTAAATCTTAAAATTTCATTCTAAAATTTATCACTAAAAAGGAAGAAAAATCAAGTTCTCCCACAAGATTTGCTGGTGATACCAGGTCTAATTTGATGACTGGTGTATTTAGATGGAGTTAAGGAATTAATTACTTAGGGAAATAAGAATTTACACAGAGGTTTTCAGTTCTCTCTGGACTGCCTTCAAGGGCTGCTGTCCAAAAAGAAGAAACTAAAGGGATAAAGCTCTGCTCCTTTTGAGCTGCCCATCAGAAGGGCTCCTTGTAGAAGTACTTGGTAGAATTTTAGAATTTCATTAAAAGAAAGAATTCTGCTAACTTTTCTTTAAGCTCCAGAGTTTAAAGAAACCACAAATATGAAGGAGAGGAAAGTCTATGTTATTCCTTTTCTGGAGGGTCAAGTCTGTGGATTCGTGAAGGATAAAAATGTAGCCGATCACCACTTAGAAGTGATTTATACAGATCTCCAACTCATAAATCTTGTGCTTTCATTCTAAAATTAACCCACCATGAACGAAAGAGAAATCAAGTTTTCCTATAAGACTTGGGGGTGGTAGCAGTCAATTTGAACCTTGAAGTTATAGAATTTAGTGAGCTGGAGGTATGAGCATAGAGTATAGAGGAGGGGAGAAGCAGTGACATTCCTTATAGGTGTAGGAGAGACAGTCTTTGGAAAATGGTAAGCTCTTGACATTGACCCCCGATTACTGGGGATGCGCTGAATCTACTCAACATGTAAGGGCTCTTATTTCATGTATCTCAGAGTAGAAAAAAATGCAGGCATTTCACACAATGGTTAAGACAACACTTGAGATACCACATCTCATATCAGAGTGCTTGGATTTGAGCCTTGGCTCCATTCTCTATTCCAGATTTCTGCCTGTGTGCACCCTGGGAGGCAGCAGTTGATGGCTGCGGTATAGTTTGGTCCCTGCCACCCCAGGAGAAGACCCACATTCAGGCTCCTGGCTTCAGCCTGGCCATTGTGGGCACTGAAGAATGAACAAGGGGATGGGAGCTAGTGTTCATGCTGTCACATGTGCTCTCTTTTACTCACACCTGCCTCCTTCATATGCTCCTCCTCCCACTCCCCTTCTCCCTTTTTGTCAAAGGGAGGAAGGAGAGAGGGAGGGAGGGAAGGGGAAGGAATGAAAGAGAGAAAAACAAGGAGAGAAGAGAATAGACTCCTAATAGACTCCTAAACCATTCCTTTCATCAACTTGGGAATTTCCTGTACATTGCTTGGAGATCTTTTTCTCTGGACCAAATGGTTGGGAGTTGCTGGGATGTCTGTAACAAAACGGACTCCTTCCTTGGTGGGCGCCTTGCCCTGGCACACACCTTTTGTGGGGGATACTATCCTGAGGGTAGCAAATGAGACAAAAGAACAGAGGGAAGAGAGAAGCCACCTTGATGATGGAAATCTGTTGTTGGTCATGACCATGACTGTAGTGCCTCAGGTAAATGGGGCTGGTCAGTCTCTACTGCCATCTGCTTCATTATGTGTTGTGTAGTTATCCCAGATCCAAAGCATATCCACAAACTGTAATCAGATGGTCAGGACTGTTTTATATAATGCAGTTTATTTTTTAATCTCTTGGTCATAATTTAATGAGAATCTAAGAGGATGAGAGAATAGGGAATAAATTGAGAAAGAAAATATGTCTGGCCCAGTGTACTCCAGGAATATTGAACTTGCTCCAGAACATTCTACTATGATTTCTAATAGGAATAAGTATGAATGATACAGTTCTTACTTGGAAAATATATCTATATATAGTTTGTGTATATTTATATGCCAAAACCAAAATGAGACTACTCAAGCAATGGAATGTTAGAAATTATGAAATTCTCTGTAAATATCACTATCCCATGAGATCTTGGTCTTTTGTTAAGAATTAAGCAATTTAAATGTCTATTGAAAATGCTTAAAAATAATAAAATCTGAGCCTTAAAATATCAAAAATCATAACCAAGATTCACTGACATAGTTGAAAAGAGACATAAAAAATGTTTTAAAAGCCCACAACTTTAAATTGCATGGATTGGGAAAGATGGATAACAACTGTGGAATTGCACATTTATTATGTTTTTGTGGAAAGTCAGGGTGATTATGATATGAAATATGATGGCCTTTGATTAAAGCAAACAGTATTCCATAGGTTGAGATCAAAAGGGAGCATGATCAATTTTATCAATTGTGAGGATTCCAAAAGGGAGACAAAGCTAACAGCTATTTGTGGAAAGAATCAAATTAACACATCTTCTAAGCAATGTGTCCATGACCTTTGAAAGCAACCACAAACCTTTCGTATAGAATGTGAAACACATCATTGAAAGACAAAAGCAGAGCCCAACCAGAGCTATTTCTTCAAGTAACTTAGAAAAGTACTCCCTATTTATAGAAAAATCTACATGGAGGGGGGAAAAAAACTAAACCAAAAAATCAGAACTAAATTGATGAGCCAGATATTAAAAAAAAAAAAACAACTGTTACCCTCCCTACCACAAGCAAGTTTGTAATTCTAATAGACTGAATAGATACGTATACTCATATTGACTAGTTCATCTTCTTGAAATGTGTAACTAAGCTATGGTTATGGGTGAACACTCTGACTAGGATTATGTGATTATATTGCAGGCACTGATTCTACTTACATTTATAGTCACTTTTACATAATAGCTAAACATTTGAGTGTTGACAAGGTACCGATAATATTACTTTGTCCTCTTATTGGTCCTTTCATAAGAGGACCTGTAAGAGCTTTACCACATTAGTATGTTATTCCCAGGATTGTTCTTCCTGTTTTATAACTGAGGAAACTGCTTCCCATGGACATAAGTAACTTGTTCAAATGCTGCAAACCAAGGCTCGAATGTTGCTACAAAGCCCCTCCTGATTCCAGGGCTTGACTGTTCCACCCTGGAGATTAGCACTTGAAGGAGGCATTCTGGGATGGCTGTCACCCAGAGGGCGTTCATGTGGACCACATTGAAATAAGAATTTGTGAACACATGTGAGGGATCCTCTTTGTAGAGTCCATAAAGAAAGGGTTTGCTGAGAAATGAGGTCACACGAATCTAGAGAAAAATGTTTAACTTGCTGCGTGGAAAGGTTGCCAAGCATTTCATCTGTGCTGGCTTATGCTCTGTGTGCTGATTACTGATTCACCAATTAGGATGCACAGACTTAGGAAAATTTTATTGGTATTTGCTTTGAGCCCATGAAAATTAGCAGTTATGAGAAAATAATAACACTATATTCATTAAAAATACATTTACCCATTTTGGTTTTTCATGGATTCAGGCTAGGAAATTACATGTGCTTATAAGAAGTGTTGGAAAATGAAGGCACTAAATAGGCTTTGCAAATGTAGCAACAGAGCAGTTTCACAGAGGTTTCAAGAGAGAGGTGGAAAAGAATATTGTGGAATTATAAAAGCGGTAAACCTAGTGGACAGGAAAAGTCATTCCTCACCAAGCATTTTGAGTGTACCTGCACTTCACTTAGCAACTTTCCTCTTGAACAAAAAGCAGTGATACTCTAGTGATGATTCCTTTGGGTTACACAGAGTAACAAGGGGTCACCTGGGTGCTCCTGGTGCTCCTTGAAGCAGGCCTGTCATGTTGGAGCCAGACTGCCCTGGCCCTGAATGAAAGTAGATGCACTCCTCTTCGCAAACCATTGGCAGTCATCTTGCAGACAAAATTAAAGGTTATATTGGCCCCATTTTCCATTAGCAAAGTGCCAAAACATGCCTTCTACCAAGAGGGTTCAGAATAACAGATGGAATGGCCCCTATGGCCATGTATGTTGATTCAACTGTCTTTTTGACCACACCTCATGCATGATGTTATATCTTGTTGTGCTAAAGACAGATAGAGCTATTATGGTCCCTTCATGAACAATCTATTATTTAAAAATATAAATTTTCCCATTACTCTGTCAGCCATAAATACCTTCTTTGCTAACATGCTGTTCAGAATCACCATAATCTGGGGAAGGCCATTTTATATCCTCTGTTCACATGATCTAAGCAGCATTTTTGCATGACTTTGGGGAATAAAACAGGAAAAGGGGGAAAATTTTAAAAATAGAATAAGCTTAATAGCTTTTTCACTTATCGTTTTGTTAGCCTCTTTAATATACTATAGGGGGATCTGTACTAAGCTTTTGTGGAAAGGGGACCTATTTTGTGACCAAAAGAAAGTGGAAAATATTTCTGGAACATTTTGACTTTTCAACCCCTTTAATGACTAAAAAAAATATATGGAATAATAAAACAAAAACTCAAAGGCTGCCAACTCAGGTCTCACAATAACTTTCCTGCCAAAAACTAAAATTACTGCTATTCATGTTACTAGTTCTACCCCACTACCAAAAAGAAAATTTCTAACTCAACCAAAACAACGTATCTACTACCTCCATCTCAAATTCTAGAGTCAAGGAAAGCAGTAAAATTATAAATTATTAAAAGTGAATTTCATTGTGTTTGATATGCATAACCCCTAAAAGGAACTCTTATCATAAGCAATAAAAAAAGCTGATTGGTTACATGATATTTTATTACCTGTGATCAAACTAGTGGATAATTTCTAGATTACTTTCTGGATAAAACACTGCCTTTTCTGGTTAGTTTCCAGATATTCAGCACCGGCTCTAAACTTGACACTGTTTGATTATGTTTTTAAGACATTATACCAAGTGACAGAATACAGCCTAAAAGATGGAACCAAGAATATTTATAAAAATAAATAATTTATACATGAGTAAGATAATTTTTCAGTAGGTGCGTGGTAGGAGATAGTGGAGACCACCTTGGAATCTGCTGCCATTGTCCAGACAAAGAAGAAAAACTCAGACTGGGGCTGTGGGAATAAATTGGAAATATTTCCAAGAGGTGGTACTGCTCCTAGACTGGTTTGGGCTCTAATTCTCTTCTATCATTGTTTCAATGGTTAAGTCTGTTTTAGGACATAAGCAGAAGGGACCATTTCTGTCCTAGAGACAGTTCTCACAACTGCTCTTGCTCCTGCTGGGTTCAAGGAGTTTGGGGTTGGGGTTCTGTGAGTATTTCTCACCTCCTCACTGTTACAGAGGGAATGTACCTACCCGTGTCTCGTGTAGCATTCACATGCAAAATGGCATCTGTAACACATTGCTGCGTGACTCTGCAAGGGCCTGTGTTTCCCTTGCTCCTCACCCATACAGACCATAGCTTTGGGTGTCAACTAACTGGGAAGTTAAGCCGCCATCCATTCCTCAACCAACCGTGGGGATGTGTGACCAGGAGGGGAGTGTCCCCTGAGCTTGTGGGAGACTGAAGCTAAGCATAGTCATGACACCAGCACCAGGTTTGGAGGTGAAGTGACAAGACATTCTAGGAATCATGCCCTTTTGGAAGATCTTCCAGTCACAAATAATAATAGGTCACTGTCTCCATAAAGCCTCAGAGTAGTGTCTCAAAGAGAAGTCTGTGGATGTCCTTTATTAAAAGCACCTGGGGAAGGCTTGCTAAAGCCATACATGTCTGGGTCTTACCCCATACCTGCAGAATCAGATGTTCTGGGGTTGTATTTTCTCTTTTCTTTATGCAGCCATCAGCGTGTAAGTTTTTGCAAGTTCACCCAGGTTGTTTGTTCTGCACATGAAAGTCTGGGCGCCACCACCTCAAACCTTCTCACCTCAATGGAATCTGATTAATTGGAATACTAGTTCCCTTTTCATTGGTGGAGACCATCATTGCTCTCAGAATTCCATGTGAGCAGTGAGGTAATTGTGTTCTGTATTGTATGAACTTTCCTTTTTCTGATTATTGGCAAAAAGCAAGCGTTCTCTCTGACGAGAGTGGTGCTGTGCTTGGGGTGGCTTGGAGAGCAGACTCGCCACATCTGTTTAGATAGGTGTTCCCACAGATTTGCTTGCTTGTTTTGGCTATAACTGTGTTTGGTGCTGCTGAGCAGAGCTGTGCATATAACTGCAGCCTCTGGCTTTACATTTCTTGCCCTAGAGGGATTTGCTGTAAAGGTACAGGCCAGAGAAGAAATCAGAGAATAATGGTGGGGCCACCTTTGAGGAGAGTGTCTGAGAAGGGAAGGATGGACAGGACTGAGGTGCAGGTTGGGGCAGGAGGACAAACTATTAAAGAAAAGGGATGGCAAGAGGGCAGTGTCAGTACAGAGTTTGCATTATAAACTAGGAAATTTATATAAAAAGACATTCTTGAGAAATATAAAAAATCAAGTACAAATCTTATAATTTGAAAACTATGGAAATTTGTTTAATACCTCCACCTGTCCTCATCTTTCTGTCTACTAGAAATCTACTTCTCTATTATGAGAACAAATCTCCCCGTCCTGGCTTGTTCTCAATTGTTGTTCTAGAAATTCCAGATAACTTTCTCTGTCACAAATCCGTGTCTGTGAGTGGTTATGTGGTCAGACAAAACAATTGAATAAATAAGGTATCATTGGATAGGAAAGCGCTCCTGTGACAAAAAATAGGGATGACACAAATTGGTCAGTGAAGATATCTTATGGTTACATAAACACAAAACTAGTTTGGATTGAATGATTAGATTCTAGTTTGCCCTTCTAGATTAAAACAAAACAAAACAAAAAACCTAAAAGTTATGTCCAGGAGCCTTTCCATCACAGACTTTTGTGGATTTCCCATCAACTTCATCTCATTTGGTGCTCAGAACAGACCTGCAGAGACGCAAGGGCTATGTTCTTGTCCTAATTTGATAGTTGGGGAAGCCAATAGCCAGAAAATTTAAGTGACCTGCTGGACTTTAGATAGTCAGAGGGTGGCAGGAGGACTCCAGGCCATTTCTTCTGGCTCCAAGCTCAGTGATCTTTACCCCAATATGCTGTATTTTCTCTTAATATTCCAGGAGAAGATAATTGTTCAAACTGATTCTTGGTCTCCGGTTGTATTATTACTAAATAAATACTGGAACTCCATCATGTGCTGGTATGTTTGCTGATGATTGGCAGAGGGATTGTGGTCTCAACTGAAGCATCTAGATTCAGGAAATTCAAACAAATATGTGTAGATGAATTGAGCCAGCCCTTGGGTTGTCACTCTTTCATGTTTTTCCCTTGTAGGTATCTCAGTCCACTTGCTGATAGTACACCAATGCCATTTCTTCATCACTTCTACTTTCTGAGGGACTTGCTCTTTAGAAGAAGCCTTAGGCCCTGATACATGGGCAAAGACTGGGCATGCTCAGGCTCAGAAACCTTATTTCTCAGGTCATAAAAGCAGGTGAAGCATCACCTCCTCCACCTGCAGTCAGTGGGGATTATCAGGGATTAGAAGATTTAAAGACATTTCTCAGGGTTTGTTTTTAGAAACAGTAGAGAGGAGACTGTGCTGCTTTGAGTGATTAGGATCAGATACAAAGGCATGAGGATCTAGCAGTCAAACCAGTCAACTCACTTACCTGCACTCCACCAGAGGATTCCTGGTGGTGGAGGAAGAAGAGAGGTGGGGACAGGCAGGGGAGGAAGCAGTGAGTCACGTGCCCTGATTCAATGTGCTGTAGAAGACTGGAACACATTTATTGTGGCAGCAGTACCTACTGAAAGCAAAAATGGGCCTAGGATTTATGCCACATACTCTGGACTCCCTCATAGGACGTTTTCAGCTAATGGCCAAAGCATCCACAAGCAGCACATGGCAGTGTTTTCCTCTTCTCATGTTTGTGTGAAGTAGAACCATTTATATTCTGGACAACTAAAAGACTAGGCATTTGTAGGATCAACAGGCACTGTCTGGCAAGACAGTTTAAACAGATGGACCTTAGGGAGTGTGTTAATCTACCAAGAAGCTAGTTGTAGAAGACAGTTTTGAAGTGTGGGCTTGTTTCTGGAGGCTCCATCACATAGCTTTGGCTTGTCCACTCTGTTCTGATTCATCCCTTTGGCAGCCTTGTGTAAGCTTTTAACAACCAAGTGGCCTTTTCAGGGTCCTCCTGCTTTCCAGCTCCTTTGCATGTATGTGACTGTGTGTGTATGTTTGTGTGTGCGCACATGCACAAGTGTGCATGCATGCAAATGTAAGTGAGCTAATGCTGTGTGGGAGGAGACTGCCCGTCCCCCATATTTCAGTAAGGTCTCAGCAGTTGGAGACAAGGTTATTTTTCACAGAAACAGTTAAGAACTTGAAATATCTCTGTGATGTCAGGAAGCTTCCCTCTGTACTGGCATTTGATGTTTGTTGTATAAACTATCATAATGAAACACATTCCTATAGGAAGATGTCAAGAAGTTTAATTTTTGAAATTACTAAAAGCAAAATTTGCTAAATGGTTGGTTTAGACATGCTTCTTGTTATGCAAAATAAATGTGAGCGGAAACATAGAATTCAGTGTTACTGGGACTGGAGCTGAGTTTGAGCACTGTCCCAAGGAGTTAGGCAGGGTGCCTGTTTGTGCTGATGATGGATGCAGTGGAAGCCTTGTTAGTTTTTAGTAGTTTGATTGCCTCTGCAAACATACCTTGAAACATCTGTTTGAATCCTTTTCTGTAGCTGTCCATGTGTATGATACAAGACTGGTGATAGGGTAAAAAGTAACCCTTAAAAAGTAATTTCGGGGGGACAGCTCTGTGGCATATTCAGCTAGGCTTCCGCCTGCAGCGACAGAATCCATAGAAGTGCCGATTCCAGTCTCAGCAGCTCCTCTTTTGATCCAGCTTTCTGATATGGACTGGGAAAGCAGTTTAAGATGGCCCATGTGCTTGGGCCCCTGTACCTGCATGGGAGAACTGGAGGAAGATCTTGGCTCCTGGCTTTGGACCAACTCAGCTCAGGCTGTTGTGGCCATTGAGGGAGTGAACCAGCAGATGGAAGACCTCTCTCTGTCTCTCCCTCTCTCTGTCAGCAACTCTATATCTCAAAGAAAGAAAAAGTAATTTCTGAAGGTGTTCCTCCTTTATTTTGTGCTAATGTGTAGCCCAGCCATGCTCTTTTAGATGACGTGGCTTTAAATAGATCATGGAAGTGGAATTAGAAGATATATTTGTTTTGGTGCAAAAAAATTAGAACTTCACGCCGAATTTTTTCATAATATGCATTTTTCCATGAACTTTTTGAAGACCACTGAAGTATGTTCAAGTTAGTCAGCACTGTATTTTATAACTTCCTATGGAAATATTAGACTTTTACCTAGAGTTCCCACAGGAGAGAAAAATATGTATAACAATGAAAAATAAGCAAATTTCTATGTAAATGAAAAATGTCATTATGGTAACAAATTCTACATAATAAAACCATCTTCAGGTCCTGACTGGAGGCCTATGCTAATGCTAATTGTTAAGTGGACATAATGAATTCTAGTGAAAGGAAAGTCATTCAACAGGTACCTTTTTCTCATCACAGTTGTGGGTGCTTCAGTGTTCTATTTATACCAGCAGCAGCATTTGAAATTTGAATTAGTTCAATAATTATATTCTTAGAACTGCATCTATGGACTACATTAAACATTTTCACTCTACATTAAATTTAAAAATTTTTTTCTTTAGGCAATATGATTGATTTTTCATTTTGGGAATTTTGTGTCATTTTGATTATAGTTGATGCAAGGTGCTTTCTGACCTAGTGCTTGTCTTGAAGGAAGCTATACTGTCTCAGAACTATGGATCAGGAAGGATCTACAGAGATTACTTGTGGTTCCCACCTCATTCCTATGCTTCTTAGGTTATAGATGAGGATATACAATCCAGAGAGGTGGATTCCCCATCCAAGGTCACATAGCAAGTTTATGAGTGAGCCAGGACCAGAACTCAGAGTCCCTGCCACAACCAGCCTGGTTCACTGGTAGCCAGTTTTGAATACTTCTATGCGACTGCTGAACGCTGAGGAAGGCACCTCTTGCTCTCTAGGGTCTCCCAGGGTTTGCAGTGTCCCTATATGGGGTCTCTGAGTCTTTGCTAGCAGCAGTAAAGACTGGAAGTGAGGCGAGAAAGAAGAGGAGAGGAATAAACCTTTCTCAGATGGCAATTTTAGACACAAGGACCAAAATTACTGTGAGCACCAGCTTTATCTGAATCTGCAGTTATCCTTCCAATGTGGCACTATTGAAAAACAGTACACATTCAGGTGAAATACTCTGGTTTCATTTCTGCTTGTGTGCATATAGGTAGATGAAATTCGGGCTACCTAAAAATTTCACTTGTATTTTTTACATGATTTATACATCCTGTGTGGATATGGCCAGTCCACACAGGATCATGTATAAATCAAGGTGCCTCTTTTTGTCATTCTAAAAATCATTTGTTATATGATAGAAACATTTAGTGCAAACATTTCATAATACCAAATTTTAGGCCTTTCATCTTTTTGTTTTCTCCTTCAGCTTTGATGGATATCCCTGATTAGTAAGTTAGTTTTCCTAAGGCCCTTATAGGAATTCATAAATATTGACAAAAGTGGTTTGAGATTCCATGTCCTAAAAACTAACATAATTCCTTTCTATTGTTCTGTGCCCCCATATATGTATGATACGTATTTTATTTGTTGAATGAATGAGTAAGTGAGTCAATGTTAGGTAGCCGAGAGTGGTTGATTAACAAAGATTGGGCTGCTTTTTAGAAAAAAAACATTCAGCAACATAAGCCTGATGTTATTTGGTAGACACAGTAAGGTACAGTATGCATTACTAACCTCATTAAGTTCCAAATAAAACCCTATACTTTACACCATTTCTACAAGAGGTTTTATTAGATTTCCTTAACTGGTGTCATATTTTTTGGCCAGGGCATTTTTAACCAGCTTCACATAAATAAAGTTCTATTTTGTCACCATGTCATAGTAAAATAAACTGCTTGTACTATGCATCTCTGCCAAAGCCAGAGCAGACGGGGAAAGGATATAAATGTGTCAGTATTCAGGGAGAGAAAACACATAAATGCACATGGCGACTCTCTTAACTCCAAGGCTCAGCATGATGCTAATTCATTTGGGTGACATTTAGAAAGCTACTCCCAACATAAATAATATGTATATAGTGGGGGGTATCTCTGACAGACACAAAGTTGAAAAAAAATGGCCTGAAAGAATGCACATCAGATTTTACAGGTGCTCAGAACATTATTGCACAGTGATGGATGACCTTTTTGCTGAAGGTTGACATAATGTTGAATGGAATGTTTTGTTTATATCTGGTACCAAGTTTATTGACCAGCACCAAAGGGTAGGACCAAGCTGGGATTTGAACAATCTCTACTTTTTTTCTCTTTGTGGAAACTGCTTTCTATGTCCCACCCCCTCACAGGCAACAGTCCTTAAGTTGTTTCACAGATATCATCCACAAGATGGATTACTCCCTTAAAAGAAAAAAATTTAAGTATTCATTACCAGAGGTGCAAGTTTTGATGGGTAGATATGAAAAATTAAGCAGAGAAGGGTTTTTTAACCACATTGATCATACATCTTTAATCTTGGTTTGTCATCTCTAATGTGTCCACAGTTGAAGTCCCCATGATTAATGATGAGTTGCTCTGAGAGGGCCTGTAGATAAAAATCACAAAATTTAGAAACACAAGAGACCACCAACAAGTCAACTGGCCCATTTGAATAGCAACATATACTTCTAGCCATCATGGCACTTCTAGGACGACTAGAAAGAGTTACCCTGAAAAATAAGAAATGTTTACAATATCAATCCAAGTGATAAGTTCCTTTCATCACTAAGTTGGAAATTATCAGTATATGAAAATAATCCCTTCGGGAAATTTTCCCAAGTACTCTATCATTATACCTAGTTATTATGACCTCTTGAACAATACTGCCATCCGTTTTTTGATGGTTACATCTTTCAATTTAATTTTACCATGTCTGTCTTTAGTCACTTTCAGTTTGTTTGCTTATCTGTTCCTTCTTTCATTCATTCTAAGTTTTTAAAGATTGATTTATTTGAAAGTAGAGTTACTGAGAGAGAGAGAATCTTCTGTGTGCTGGTTCACTCCCCAAATGGCCACAACTGCCAGCACTGGGCCAGGCCAAAGCCAGGAGCTTCATCCTGGCTTCCCACGTGGGTGCAGGAGTCCAAGAACTTGGGCCATCTGCTGCTGCTTCCCCCAGAACATTACTGTGCCATGTTTTGAGTAGGATACAAAGATGGATCAAAAGAACTTCCAGATGGCTTAAAAAGTAGTGGGATAGGTAAAACAAGTGCAAAAATGCCCAAATACATAGCAGAAAGTTATCCACATCCTCAGAAAATTCCTTGTAGAGTTGGGAGGGACAGATGCAGAAGTGATTATCAGTTCTGACGGGAGCTCTGGCAAAACACTGTAGCAGTGGCAATATCTGAGCTGGCCCTAAAGGATGCTTAAAATTTACATCTCCACAGAAAAGGATGAAGTAAAGGAAAGCCATTGTGGCACAGGAACTTAAAGAAAGTCAAGGAGAAAGGGAAGGAAGGGACTAGTAAAGGTATCTGAAAATAATGAAATAGCACAGTTAGCTTTTGCTTTACCTTGTATGCTTATTTATTGTGGTGAGAACACTTAAAATCTGAGAAATTTGGGGGGTCCAAGGTTTGGTATAAATAATGGTTAAGATGCTATCTGGAATACCACATTGCTTGTCAGAGTACCTGAGTTCAAGTCCCAGCTCTGAACTTGATTCCAGTTTCCTGCTAGTGTACACCCTGAAGACAGCAGGTAATAGCTTGTATCCTTGCCACCCACATGGAGATCTGGACTGAGTTCCCAGCTCTTAGCTTCAGGCTGGACAGATCCTGGCCATTCATTTGGAGAGTGACCTAGTAGCTAGAAAGATTCCCCCTACCCTGTGTGTGTGTGTGTGTGTGTGTGTTCCTGATAAAATAAATTTTGAAAATTTTGGCAATTTTTGAAATACAACTGTTATTTATTAGTCACTATACTGTAGAACAGATCTTGTGAACTATTTCCAAACATCAGGTTGTACATGATAAATATGTATATTTTTATGTATCAATTAAAATAAAAGAGGTCAAAAACATTTTTAAGAAAGGAAATAATGGAAACATAAATTAGGGTCAAATCAGCATGGACCTTGAGAAGCCAAGCTAAAGATTCCAGGCCTTCTTCTCCCCATCAATAAGGAAAAATAGAAAGTCTTAAGCAGAAACAGACTTGACCAGAACAGGCCTAAGGAGGCTGAATCAGGAAATCAAAGATGAAAAGGCCAGTAGGGAAGCCCCAAGGAGAGGGCAAGATCTCTTGTGAAACACATGGAAAAGGAGCATGACGCAGAAGCCACCACAGAGGATTAGAGACATTTTTACTGGGGTGATGCATCAGGATTAACCTGCAAATTTCAGCTTAGTGACTGGGAGAGATAATAAAAACGGCAGTAGGTTTAGAGTGGCTGGACTAGTGTGTTCTGCACACTAGTATGATAGTCTTGTTCTACAGAGTTGTTGTATTCATCTTTGAATCCCCAATTTAACATAGCATGGATGCCAAATAAAGTCAGAATATTTTTAAACTAGTTATCCCATGTGAAAATGTCCAGGAGGCAGTTGGAAAAATCAAGCTACTCACAGCTTATTTTTTCCTCTTCGCAATGTCTGGCAGATAGAATACACATAAGAATGCATTAAATCTCTAGTAAATTTTATTAATCACAAGAATGGTTAAGATGTTTAAATGGTAGACAAATATCTTGAATAATTTCTCCTGTTATTGTGAAGATTTCCAAAATGATATATTCCATTTCTTTCCATTTAGTACTTAAGGTAAAAGAAATAGAATGCCCCTTATCCAAAATGCTTGGGACTGGAAATGTTTTTGAGTTTTTCAGATTTTGGAATATGTAAATATACATAAGGAGATATCTTAGGGAAGGGACCCAAGTCTAAACATGAAATTCATTTGGGTTTCACATATACCTTATGCATACAGCTGAAGTAATGTTACATAGTATTTACAGAAGACCTGCATTTTGGCTGTGACCTGTCCCATAAAGTCAGGTGTAGAATTTTCTACTTGTGTTTTCATCTTGACAATAAAAAAGTTTCAGGTTTGGAACTTCTCAGATTAGGGATTCTCAATCAGGATTTGATATATAATATTCTCTTACACTGAGAAAAATTTTGTGCTGAAGAATGCTGTGCCAAATTTGCTTTTATCAATAGAGAACACTAACTTTTAGCCATTTGTTTTTTTATGAAATAAATTATATAAAAGCATTTAATCTCTGCTACCTTGTCATCTACTGAATATTTTTAAAATTTTTATTAATACAAAAAGAAACAGATTTGATATATTTCATAGATATAGGTTTAAGAAGAAAACCATACATTTCAATTCTTTCTCTTTTCTTAAGATTATTTATTTGGAAGAGTTAAAGAGAGAGAGAGAGACAGATATATCCACTATTTACTCCTCAGGAAGCATGCTATCTAAAATGACCAGGGATGGGCCAGGTTAGGTCCAAGCCAGGAGATTTATCCCACATGGGTTGCCGCAGTCCAAGCATTTGGACCATCTTCTGTTTTTTCCCAGGCCATTAGCAGGGAGCTGGATTGGAAGTCAAGCAGCTAGGACTTGAACTGGCGCCTATCTGGGATGCCGGCCTCATAAGCAGTAGCTTTACGTGCTATACCATAACACCAGTCCCAAGAATAATTTTCATGAGGTGAGGAATCAGATGTTTCAGTTTGAGCTAGCTACCCACAGGCTTGTCTATCCTGTTTTGCTTTTTCATCTATATTTTCTCTCTCAGATTATATATGCTTTAAGATTTACAAGTAAGTTTTATCAGCTGTTTATGCTGTCTTCACAGTTAGGAACAACATGACTCTTATGGGTTATAAAAGAGAAATATTAATGCAATCTTTGTTATTTAATATTAATACAACCTTTGTTATCTAACTTAGACTGTTATTTATACAAAGTAGTTCTGAAATATCTTGCTGTATTTATAGGAAATTCAAAAGTTGTTGATCAAGAAATATCTTAAAGTTCAAGTTCATAGCAGATTAGTAATAGCTTATAGTGCATCTCATTATCACTAACTAAATATTTTCTGACATTCAACCCTTCATAACCAAAAGTAGAATTTAGACATGGATCAGAATAGAGGCAATTGATACTGCAAAACTAAATAGGTAGAGGCGGAGGTAGAATAGCAAACTGATAAAAATCAAATTCCACAGCAGCACTGAAACACAGGATAGCCACAGCTTCATGGTAGATGAGTAATCAGATCCAAACATCCTTTAATATCTGGTCATTTGAGACATGTCTTTTTGAATATTCTTCATACCTGAAACATGATGATTTGGGAATCAAGTCCAAATGACAGAAGGTGTAGTCCTTTCTTCAAGGCTCTTGTGGGATAGATAAAAATGGGAGACTCAATTTGGGAGCTTTATTTTTATGATGTTAAGGAATTACTGTTTTGATTTGTTTTTATCCTTATTTATTGTGGCATAGAGTTCCCATGAATTGTGCTTGAACTCAAAGAATCTTGAAAAGTGTTTAGATCTAGACTTCTCTGGTCTGAAATTTGCTTCTAATCCTGAAGTTGCTTCTGCTTGCTCAGGACACAAATCTTATCATCTATTTAGTGAATGTTTGCATGTGATTCTATGAGTACAGTAATAAAGTTAGGAAAAGAGTGCTACCATTTAAGAGACTTAGAGAAACTGTAATCAGAGACATGTGAACATAGAAATCTTTAAGAACAAGAAATAATAGATGATGTCTCCCCCTCAAAAACATTGAGACTATTTCCTGCTTCAGTATTGGCACTGCTAAGACCTGGAAGGAAGGGAACGATAGTTTCACTGGGATCTTTACTCATCCAGGTTTACCTTGCTTTCAGTGTATCTGAAACAAGACTACCTGAAGCATGGGCAAAATGATGGAATCAAAGACTCATTTTTTGGGTTCTGGAATACAGACTTAGCTGTTGAGATTTCTGGATAACCCAACAGCCTATCACAAACTCTGAAATGCTTCTATGTTTTGTGTAGACAGGATTGTATGATGTATCCACAAGGGCAGATCAAGACTGATCTCTCAGCCATGTACTTCCTTTGTAGTAAATATCTGGCTCTCTCAGCCATCTACTTCCACAGTAGGAAAACAAGGCAAAACTATGGAATTGAACAAACTGCATTCAGTGTCCCTGGGTTTCATTCATTCATCTGTGTCTTCACTAATCTCTCACCCATTCACTCATTCATTCATAAAAAGATACCCAGAATTTGTTAGGCATTGAAATCAGAAGAGAAATAATTCTAATACTTGTCTAGTAAACATATACACAAATGAACAACCATATGATAAAATGCAATTATTTCTGTAAAAGAATGAATATGAGAAAAATATTGAGGGGAGCATATGAAAAAAAAAAAAAACCTTGATAGTATAAGGCTAAGAAAGGGTTTCATAGTGCAAATCAGTGATTCCCAAACATTGTTCATGTCTAACCATACAGAGTCTTGACTTCTTTGTGCAAAATAAGAAAATATATTTCATAAAATTAATTAGTGTGAAGAACTGTCATTTTTAAGATTCTATCCTGGGAGAGCACTTCAAAAATAGAATTTAAATGGCAAATTTATTTTGCTGCAAAAAACTTTAAAAATCATGCATAGAAGGCTCTTCAAAAAGTCCACAGAAAATGTGTATTATGAAAAAAAAGGCTTCGTTGATTTGAACCTTTTTGCACTAAAATAAATTTATCTTTTCCTGTTTCTATGAGCTTTTTGAAGTACTCTCATTTCTATGCTATTAAAAACTCAGTTTGGGAGACGAGCATTTGGTTCAGTTGTTAATATATAGCTTGAGATGCCTGCATCCCAAATCAGAGTGCCTGCGTTATAGGCCCCGTTCCATTTCTAATTCCAACTTCCTACTAATGCACATTCTGGGAGGAAGCAGGTAATAGCCCACGCACTTGTGTCCTCGCCAAGCTCATGGAGCACCCAGATTAAATTCCTGATTTCTCCCTGGCCCAGTTCCAGCTTTTCCAGACATCTGGGGAGTAAACTAGTGGATAGAAGATCTTTCTCCCCTCCCCCTCTCCCCTTCTCCCCCTGTCATCTATCTCATGGATACGGAACTGTTGAACTAGATGAGGTTTTCTTACCACCTACCACTCATTAGAAGAGCCAAGTATTTTCCTCACTGTGACCAGTACCTACTCACGGTGGAATTGTGAAGCTTTAACCTGATGGCCATGAGCTGCACATCCAGAGCCCTGTTGTATGTGGGCAGTAAATAGCTTAATACAGAGTTTATTTGTGTGAATCTCAGACTCATTCCTTTGTCACCACTGGCCTGTATCTATTTGTAGACAGAAAATAGTACCATACTGTTTGCATTGTTTTTGCTTTTTCTTGCCTATTTAAGAGCTTATTTGAAGAGTTTTTGCGGCTGGCGCCGCGGCTCACTTGGTTAACCCTCCACCTGCGGCACTGGCATCCTGGGTTCTAGTCTCAGTAGGGGTGCTGGATTCTGTCCTGGTTGCCGCTCTTCCAGGCCAGCTCTCTGCTGTGGTCCGGGAGTGCAGTGGAGGATGGCCCAAGTGCTTGGGCCCTGCACCCACATGGAAGACCAGGAGGAAGCACCTGGCTCCTGGCTTTGGATCAGCGCAGTGCGCCGGCTGTAGTGGCCTTTTGGGGGGTGAACCAATGGAAGGAAGACCTTTCTCTCTGTCTCTCTCTCTCACTGTCTAACTCTGCCTATCAAAAAAAAAAAAAAGAGTTTTTACAATGTTCAAAATTTTAAGTGGTATATTTTCATATTGTATCATGTTAGTCAAAATTTATAATTATAAGAAAGAGGAAATGAAGTTCTAAAGATAGTTGGACAGTTTTAAGGAGCAATATTGTTTTCAATCATGGCATTTGAGGATATTTTAGAGGCTAAATAATCCTTTCCCTTCATTTTGAGTTTCAGGAAACTGAGAATCAGAAAAGGTATGTGACATTTTCAGTACTGCACAGCCAGATCATTAGATCTAGATTCCTAGCAATTGTTTTTAAATTACTACATTTTAATTGGTTCTTTGATTTTTTTAAAAAAAAGAAACTTTGCAGAAAACTGTCACTTATAAAATTATTCAGATAAAATGGCTTTGGATGGACAGGTGTATGGATAAAGAAAACCCTATTTTTTATATTGTAACAGAAAGCTCTACAGAGTCCATGTGGTGGTTCATAGAGGGTTCTGCTTTGAGATACAGAGAAGGTTTGGCTTTGTGATAATTCAGAGAGAGAGAGAGAGAGAGATAGAAAGCACTGGATAAAAATAATTTAACTGTTTATTAATCCACACATTTCTTAGGTTACACTATTTTGCAATGTTCTTATTCTATTTTAAAACATATTTAAATCTTATTTCTGAACAGAATTATTAATTGCTTGAAAACAGACTATTTGTTTTGGTAGTAGTTAACCTTTTGGTTTTGTAATGGTAGGAGAGAAGTGAAACTATCGCTCTTTTTTGTTATTTTTAAAAGATGGGGAATGGTTCGTTGTGTGGCCTGGTCATCAAAATATCTATTTTTTAAGATTTATTTACTTATTTGAAGGGCAGAGTTGGAGGGAGGGGGGAAGAGAGGAAGAGAGAGAGAGAGAGAGAGAATGAGAGAGAATGAATGAATGTGAATCTTCCGTCCACTGGTTCACTCCCCAAATGGCACAAAGTGCAAGGCTGGGCAACGCTGAAGTCAAGAGTTGCTAACTCCACCCAGGTCTCCCATATGGGTGGGCGGGTCCCAAGCACTTGGACCATCTTTAACTGCCCTTCCAGACATGTTAGCAGGAAGCCGGATTGGAAGTGGAGCATCTGACTTAAACCTGCACTTACATGAGATGCCAGTGTTTCAGGCAGCAGTTTAACCTGCTGTGCCACAATGCTAGTCACACCAGAGATAGAGAAAGCTTCCTGTAAAGGTTATGGAAGATAGGGTTGACTAAAGTTTGCTTCCTTTTGTCCTCTGGAGATTCAGGAGGGCACAGAGTGCTCACAGTATGATTTCTGCAACCAGAGATGAGGCAATGGAAGAAATAGAATCTTCCACTTGGGCTCCTGGAAAACAGTTGTAGGGCAGACCATGGACTGTGTGTGTTATTTGATGTATGGTTGGTATAGTCTTCCACATTTTGCAAGATAAAAGGACTTATATCTTGAGTCCTAGAATTCTATGTACTTCTAGAAAATGGGAGCAGTAAGAGGTCCAATTGAACCATTTCTTCAGATAAGAATTTACAAGACAAGTAATTTGAGTATTCCCTGCAAGGAGGGGGTGCATAAATTGGAGAATAGGCTGCTGATCCTAAGATAAGTAACTGATTGTGTAACACCAGATTACTCAGTGTTCCCTACACTGCCTTTGAACTAGAACATAAACTCCTAGTGGACAGGGACTGTGTTTCTTTACCACTTGCATCTTCTAAAATATTGTAGGCGCTATGAATTAGTCTGTCATGGCTCCAATACAAAAATAACCACATACTGGGCAGCTTAAACAACAGAAGTTTATTGTCTTAGAGTTTAGAGACTTCAAGTTTAAGATCAAGGTGCAGCCACAGGTGGTTTCTCTACAGGCTTGCAGGTGGCTGCTTTCTCACTGTGTATTCACATGGTCCTTAGAAAACGAGGAGCTCTGGTGCCTCTTGTTATGAGAACATCATTCCTACCAGATCAGGCCTTATTCCATGACCTCATTTAACCTTAATTATCTCCTAAAAGGCTCAGTCTACAATTACAATCACACTGGGAGTTAGGGCTTCAACATATGAATGTGTGTGGGGTTGAGGGGGATGTAAAAATGTAGTCTACAACAAGCTAATAACAGTTTATTGGATAAATGACTAAATACAATAATTGGTGTTACTTAGCAATAGTACAAAAGTGAAAGGTCATATGTGAGTTTATAAGAGTATCTTATAGCTTGAAGGAACATGGTCAGTGTGTTCTAGGGGTTACCATCTCTAAAATGCTCTGTGAGAGGACAGGATTTCTGTGGTTTAAATGAGTTTGGAGAACTCTTAAGCAGATTGTAGCATATTCAAGTTTTTGAGATGTGCTTCAGAGAGGAAAGTTGCTTGAATTTAACACAAAGGTTTCTTCCACACATTGGATCCCTGAAAGAATCCAGTCCCCTCCCCTTTGTAAAGAAATCTGCTGTCTGTTTGCTCAATTTGAAAAATGCTTCAATCTACTTTGAAAGTTAAGATTCTCAAGTCAGGGACAGCTCTTAGTTTATTGTACTTTCCATCTAGCGCCTTACCTCAACTCTAGATCCTCAGAAAATAGGAATTTAGAAATGGATGTAATCTTAAACTTGATCTCATGGCCATATGAATAAAAATATAGAATGAAGTTGTTCTAGGAAAAAAATTTCCCTAAATAGGAAAATAATTTTAGAAAAGAGAAACCTTTTGTGTGGGCACCCAAGCAGGGGTGAGGAATTTTCGCAGAGGAGCAAAGAGGGTGGAGAATTCCTAAGAAAGAAAATGAGATAATGAGAAAAGTGACTTAATGTTCATTGTGCTTTAAAGTTCATTTTAAATTGGTTTGGTTTATAAACTTGTTTACTTTCCAAATAATTAGCTCATGAATTAAAAGTTGTCATTGAGATACAAATTATTGTAGCAGTACTATGGAGTAAGTGTCCATCTCCAAGGTCAAGAGGAGAATGAAGATGATTGTATGGGTGACTGTGAGTCAAGATGAAAGGTTCTTATGTTACATCTCAAAGGATAAGAAGATGGGTTTGACACTGCTTGGAAGAACTGCTGTGATTGAGACCAGTCATTATTTTTCCTTCATGGTTCTCTCAAGGAAGGAACACTTGGATACAGGCCTCTAAGAGAAACCACTGCTAATTCAAGGCTTAACTAGAGCCCACCACTCCATCTGTCTAAACCTCCCTTTCCTTGTTTGAAAATATGTGGGGAGCTGAACAACACAATTTGTAAATTCTCATCCAATTTTCACATTTTTCAACTTTATACCTTAGACCAAGTATTGTCCAATGAAAATATTAAGCAAACCATATAGGTTAAGTTCAAATTCTTGAGTGGTCACATTTTAAAAAGCAGAAAGAATGAAAATTATTTTCATCATAATTTAACATAATTCAAAATATTAACATTACATGTAAAAATCAACTTTAAAATACTAATGATGGAGTGGGCCTTGTAGCATAGCAGGTTAAGCCTCAGCTTGAAATATCCCATATTTGAGTGACTATTTCAAGTCCTAGCTACTTTGCTTCTGATCCAGCTTCCTACTAATGCATTCTGAGAGGGTAGCAGGTGATGGCTAAAGTTGTTGGGTTCCTTCTACCCATGTGGGAGATTCAGGTGGAGTTCTAGGATCCTGCCTTCAGCCTGGTCCAGCTCTGCTATTGTGAGCATATGGGGATTGAAGTAGTGGATGGAAGGTGTCAGTGTCTCTCTCTCTCTTTTGTTCACTTGCATTCTCTTTGCTCTTTCGTGTAGATGAAAATAAATGTAACATTAAAATATATTAATGAGCTCTTTTACATTCTACTTTAATACCAAGTCTTTGAAATTGGTGTATATTTTAAACCTACAGTGCATCTCACTTCATACTAGCCATATTTCAAGTTCTCAGTTGCCACTTGTGGGTGCCATATTTGGCAGCATAACTTAGATCTAAAGAATTAGAAAGCCAAACTTTTTATCACTACTTGATGCTCTAGAGTAACTTTGCTGTGATGTTGGTTACTTTATGATAGTCTACTCAATATCTATTTACTTCCATTTTATCAAGCAGGTTCTCATTAAATGATTATTGGTTTTTTCTTCCATCTTCTCTTCTTTATCACTTCTGAACAGTTTTCTCCGAATGCCATACTATTGATGTTGGGTGCATAACTTATCCCTGCTTAAAATGACAAGCATAACTGAATCCACTTGTACCCTAGTTTAGCATCTGAACTCAGGTTATCAAGAAAATGAAATATCTAAATATCAAGTAACTAAAAGTTTATTATTTTCTGGCTCATGTTATCCAAGCTAGTTAAGGTGGTAAATTTTTAAAATTATAACTTTTGACTTTATACATTTTCTGCACACCTAGGTATTTCACACGTGAGTCAGTTACTCCTAGATGTTTATAGTTGAATTTGTGTGCATGATATAGATTTGAAGTCATAATTGCACACTTAGGAATGAGGATTTCCTAACTGATGCGTCTGAACTTCCATCAGAACTAAACCACCTTTTTATTAATGCTATATATTTTTCTGTGCTCTTACAAAATATTCATACTTTGAAATACTGATGGTACCTCCTTAGAGGAAAAAGAAATATTGAGTTACTAACTCAACATTCCTTGAGAAGCGTTCACTATTTATTTCCATATACATATCATTTAGAATTGAGTAATACCTAAAATGTGTTTTGGGTGCCATACTTCTAAGTCTTAAAAACAGTCCCTTGCAAGAGAAAAAATGAGGATCAGGTTACTAGCCTAATAAAACCTGAGATGCTTTGCCATATATGTTCAAACACATATCATTTAATATAAAGTACCTCCTAAAATGTGTTCTGAATGTCACACTGAAGAGAGAAAATATGTGCAGGTGATCAAAACTCGCTGGTTTTTGTGGCACAAAGGTAAATCAGAGTTGTAATATCATCAGATGTGTGTCTGTGTAGGAGAGAGACTGTTTTTGGTACAGTCTGTGTCATGGGTTTCAGAGCAGACGTGGTAAATCATCATAAGCTGAGGCCCACCACCATGTTTGTGGAGCAAAACCCAGCCTTTATTTGCTGGATAATAAATGATTGCAAGGCTGGAAAGGAGTCAGACATTTCAGACCAGCCAAAGACAAACTATCTTTGAGTCCAGTCTTCTTAATTCACCTGTACACATCCTACATTATTACTCAGGTGTTAAGCAGAAGTGCTTTTTGTCTTTGAGACTGAAAGACCCTTTAGTTTAAATTATGAACCTTCTCTGGTTTTCTTTCAGAAAGTAAAATAAATGCTGTAGTGGTTGCTAGTTGTAAAAAGTTGTTAAAATACACAAGTTCTGCCCCATTTCCAATGAAATGCTGTGACTTAAGAATGCCTGTTTATTGTTACTTGGTGTGCAGCTGAACTATGCAGGTAGATGTAATTGGATTTTCCTTCTCATTCCTTTATGCATTTCATTATCACTTATGGGCTGTTTCAAAAGGTTATAGTTGCAACTGCTGAAGAAGAAAGTACTAAATGACTTCTAGAAAGCTTTGTTGAGCACATGACATGAGGAGGGCTGGATGATATGGAACAAAGTAAGTTGTCAGCATTTAAAAAAATTAACATGAAAGAGAAAGTGTCTGTGGAATAGGACGGCTGCAAGACAGACTAAAAATGTAATATTACGTAATGTTATGCCAAATGAACACTTATAAAATATTAAACTATGGTCTGAACACAGGTTGGTGTGCATTAAAAACTCACTTCCGTTATCTGTTGAGTTAGATTTCATGGTCAGGCCCTGACGTGCTGACAACCTGGAACTGATGAAGATTGTGGGGTGGGCACATCTTTCATTGGACTCCTTGACTAGACAGTCAGCGAACAAACCCAACAGTTACTTGGATTTTAATTGGACAGCTACGAATTTTGACAAGACATTTGAAATAATGATTTATGAAAGAAAAGCTTTCCCTACCTAGTCCTTAGGAGATCTTTTTTTTTTTTTTAAATTGAAAGTAGTTACACCAGGCAGGCAGATGTAGTTATAAAATAGAAATTTTAAGAGGCACATGTTAATGTCATAGAAAGATTTAAAAACATATAGCCTAAGTTTTTGTTGGAATTACTATTGCTGTTATTTGCCTATGGAGTTTTAGATTTATTACTATTAATAGTTGATCAAATAGTTTATGATACATGTAATTAAAGATAATTGCATTTAAAGTAACTGTGTACACTTTCTTCCACTTACATCGATGGTGGCAATTGGTTAGCAAATATTGAAATTATTTAGAGGCAATTAGTGGTCTCTGACAGGTGAAAGCTTATAATAAAGTTTATTTATTTATTTGAAAAGCATAACAACAAAGAGCAAGATTGAGAGAAAGCAAGTAAGTATTTCCATTCACAGGTTTATTCCCTGAATGCCTACAAACAGCTGAACAGTTGCAGGTTCAGTCCAAAGCCAGGAGATGGTCTCTCATGTGGCAGCAGGGACCCAAGCACTTTAGCCATCACCTGCTGCCTGCCAGGGCATGCATTAGCAGGAAACCAGATGGAAAGCAGGAGTGAGGCTCGATCTTAGGCACTCAGATATGGATGTGGGAATCCCAAGCAGTTGCTTAGCCCACAATGCTCTCTTCCTTTATTGAAGTTTATTTGTTTGAAAGAACAATGGGTGGAGGTGGGAAAGAAAGCATAAGCTTTTAGTACTGCATTTTAGTAATAAAATATTTTCTGTATTAGTACAGGGTGAAAAACAAGAAGTAAATTTGCATTGACACACTTGCTTCATATGATGTTTACTGTTTGAGTAATTGATAAAAAAAAATTGTAGGCTAAGGGTCCACCTGCAGCACCAGCATCACATATGCGTGCCAGTTCATGTCCTGGCTCCTCCTCTTCCCATCCAGCTCTCTGCTTCTGGCCTGGGAAAGCAGTGGAAGACAGCCCAAGTGACTGGGACCCTGCACCTGCATAGGGGATGTGGAAGAAGCTCCTGGCTCTTGTCTTTGGATCAGTCCAGTTCCAGCTGTTGAGGCCATTTGGGGAGTAACTAACTCACTCTCTCTCCCTCTCTTCCGCTCTCCCTCTCTCCCTTTCTCCATAACTCTACCTGTCAAATAAATAAAAAAAGTCTTCAAAAAAAAAATAAATCATTAACCATTGTGGCATTAGCCAACTGTGGCATAATGGGTTCAGCCACCGCCTACAATGCCAACATTCCATGTGGACACTGGTGGGAGACCCAGAAGAGCTCCTGGCTTCAATCTGGCCCAGCCCTGTCTGTTGTGGCCATTTGGAAAGCAAACCAGCAGATGGAATGTCTGTCTTTCTCTTCCTCTCTCTCTTTAATTCTGCCTTTCAAATAAATAAAATAAATCTTAACAGACAAAAAGAATTAACTCCCTATATTCCTCTCCTCTTAGCCCTTGACAAACACCATCCTATTTTCTGCTATGAAGTTGACTATTCTAGGTGGGTACCTCATATAAGTGGAATTATCCAGTATATATCCTTTTGTGACTGGCTTACTCCATTTAGCATAATGTTCTCAAGGTTTTCCCATGGTGTTATATGTATCAGAATTTCTTCCCTTTTTAAGACTAAGTAATATTCCATGGCACGTAATGCTACGTTTCCTTTACCATGCATTTGTCGGTGAACACTTGGATTGTGTCCACCTCCTGACTGTTATGAATAATGCTTCTGTGAACATCGGTGTAAAAATCTCTTCATGTCTCTTCTTTCAGTTCTTTTGGGTATATGCCCAGAAGTGGATTTTCTGGATTATATGGTTGAAATCTGTTTTAAACAGTCCAAAAATGAGGTATATCACTCGGCCACATTGCGTCAGCTCACATTTTCATCTCCTTTTGAAGCAATATTCTTCACTTGAGTGTTTCAATGTCTTTGTTTAATGGATATATCTTTCCTTATGACCCAGTAATTTTGAAAGAGTTTGGGGAACATTTTGGAAGGGGTGTGGGTAGACACCTCTTATACTCCCAGGAAGTTCTGTAGAACTAAAAATAAATCATCTGGGTCAGGGGAAGGACCTTTGTATTTCTCTTTGGTTTGAGTTTTTGGCTGTCCTACGAAGACTGACTAGAAGGCATAATACAGTTCAGTTTGAAAATTAGAATTGACTCACAACAACAATAAACTGTGGTGGGATGAATCAGGTGCAGGCGACGGCCTAATTATAAAACACCACTCTTGGTTCTGTGTTTTGTGGGCTTTTGAAGAACTGCTCATTGTACCTGAAGCATGATTTAAGTCCCAGACAGCTCCTTTGAAAAGTCTTCCCTACACCCCCACCCCAAACCCTCCACCTCCCACCCCAAACTGAAGGCAGTTTCCTTCCTCTGGATCCCATAACACTCTCGAAGCCCATTTTCCTGTGTCTTGTCTGCATGTCTTCCTCCTCCACCAATGGCAGCCCCTGCTCTGGTTTTTCCTTTGAGACAGCCCTGTGGGCCAAGGCCCCACATGGGACAGGCTCCAGGACATGACCCTATCAAATGGCCCTCCAGGTGTAGAATCGTTGACTTTGATCATCTTCAATAAGTCAACATAGAATCATGGCTCTGTGTGGCAATTGGACTAGGACTGGGACAGAATTTTCATTTGTGTGAATTTGGGATTTAAGAAGGAGTTGATGTTTCCTTTCAAGGAAACTTTTTCTTGCCAGTGAATTAGGACCAATCTGGTTCCTTTCCCCCCTTTTAGTCCTTCTCTTATAAATTTAGTGGTGATAATGTCATATTTGATATAAGTTTTTATACAGCTTTTCAGTTAATCCAGCTTGTTGCAGGGAAATGTGTTATTAGGAGGTCCCTTAGCCAATTTATTAAACAAGGGATATGTACTACGTGGAAGGCGGGTGATATAAGATTCACATCCTGTTGTCGTTTCTTTTTCTTTTACAAGATTTATTTATTTGAAAGTCAGAGTTATAGAGGAGGAGAGAGAGTTGCAGAGCAAGAGCTTCCATCTGCTGATTCACTCCCCAAATGGCTGCAACGACTAGGACTGGGCCAGGCTGAAGCCAGGAGCTTCTCCACCGTCTTCCATGTGGTTGCAGGGGCCCAAGGACTTGGAGCATCTTCTGCTTTCCTAGGTGCATGAGCAGGGAGCTGATTGGAAGTGGAGCAGCTGGAACTCAAACAGATGCCCATATGGAATACCAGTGGTGCACATGGTGGCTTAATCCACTACGTCATAGCGCTGGCTATTCTCATTTCTTAACAAACCATTCTGATTGACTTTGCAGAACTCTCAGGTTGGATGCTGTGTGGGCTGCGTGGAGACAAGGGGAGTGGTTATCCCTGGGTTGTCTGGCATTTCCCAGAACTGGAGTTGCAAGGGGCAGTGTACCTTGTTCTCCTAGAGGATGCTTACAAGAGTTCATTTGTGTGCTGCGAAATAAACTTCTAGGTGTCTAAAGCATAATGTAAAACAAGTCCAATCATATAAACTGAAATATTCACTTTTAAAGTTAAGCATTAATAAAGCATATAGGGTAAGACTTAGGTCCATGATTGGGTATGAGCTATCAGGTTAATACAAAACGTACTGCTCCATGATTAAAGAAGATGAGAAAAATGTTATTAATTGCAAAGAATGTATATACAAACCCCACATCATGTATTGGTTAAAAAATTAAGCCAGCTCTCTAAAGCAACATAACTTCTTGAGAAATTAAAACATAGAGTAAATAATGGGGTGCTTTCAGTTTTGTAACCTATGGCAGTATTCACTTACAGAAAAACATGACTCTTAACTTACCAAAAGGTAAGTCTTGTTTGACCTTAGTATGGCTTGACCCTTCTGTCTCCATAATAAAACAATTACTGGGGCAGGTGTTTGGTATAGCAGTTCGGATGCTGCTTGAGATGGCAACATTCCATACTGGACTACATGGGTTCAAGTCCAAAATCCACTCCGAATTCCAACATCCTGAAATGTGCAGGCTGGGAGGCAACAAGTGATGGCTCAAGTAGTTGGGTCCCTACCAAACACGTGGGAAACCTAGACTGAGTGTCCACCTCTTGGCTTTTTGCCTGACCCAATCCCCACTATTGTTAGTATGTGGGACATTTGGGAAGTGAACCACTGGATGTAAAATTGAAACCTCTCCCTCCATCTCCCTCTCAATAAGTAATTAAAATAATTACTAGCCATTCCAAGAATACCAAGAAATAAAGGGATAGATGTAGTCCTTATAACAACAGTGAACTAAAATCCATCTCCCAAAGTAGAAAAATATGGTAAAACCCTTTTTTTTTGGGAAAATGTAGATTCTCATATTTGGAAATGCCCATAGTGTTCACTTGGTGGACTTAACTTCTGTAGGAGTCTTTTTTATTTATTTATTTATTTGACAGGTAGAGTTACAGACAGAGAGAGAGACAGAGAGAAAGGTCTTCCTTCCGATTCACCCCCCAAATGGCCACCACGGCTGGCACTACGCCAATCCGAAGCCAGGAGACAGGCGCTTCCTCCTGGTCTCCCACGTGGGTGCAGGGGCCCAAGCACTTAGGCCATCCTCCACTGCCCTTCCAGGCCACAGAAGAGAGCTGGACTAGAAGAGTAACAACCGGGAGTAGAACCTGGTTGCCCATATGGGATGCAGGTGCCGCAGGCGGAGGATTAACCAAGTGAGCCATGGTGCTGGCCGCTTATAGGAGTCTCTATGGCAAATAGTAGCAGTTCTGCCTTTATTTGCCCACATCAAGTTGCATCCTCTGCCTTCTAAGACAAAGGCTCTCTAAGAGAACCAAGCCCTTCCCCAGCTCTAGATGATGGGTATGTGGTAGTGGATGAGGCTCAAATCTGTATTTTCCCTCCTACTAAAAATGCTGTGAAAAAATAACTATGCATCTGCGTAAAATATTGTCATTCAAAAGTTACAAATTTAGTGTTAAGTAGTATAAGTGGTGCTTGGTGACTTATATCCCAAATACAGACAGAACTTCACAAGCAGCCTGTCATTTGATTTCATAAAAATTCCTTGTTTGATGGAGAATAGAACAATGTGACAAGGTTTGGCTCAGAATATCTAGGAAAAAGAAAATTGTGCAACCCTTATTTTTCCTGTGTAATTTTTATTTTTTTTAAACTATGGCTGGGCTTCTTCCTCTGCACCACTTCCATCTCCCCAAATTTTCTTTGTCCTTGAAGAAAATCAAAATCATAATACTTGGTTGCATATACTGAAAGAAATATTCCAGGTAATTTTCATTCATCTTCCTTTCAAGTGTATATGATAGAAAGCATAGATTAAAATAATTCAAAAGTGTTTTTTTCCCCAGCATACCTTTGAGAGCCAAAGTAGACAAGTGTCCTACTGCCTTCTTCCACTAGGTGACAGCACGGCCCTGCTCCCACTTCACTCCTTTCTGAAGGTGTGCTCATTCTCCCATCTCCTTGTGTGTATGGTGTATTTTGTTTATTTTGCTTTGGTAATTTTCACTGAATTTAACCAAAAATATTATCAATAGGCTATCTTTCCAATAATGAAGAATTTCAGTTTCAAAGCAATTCAAGGTACTCTGCAAAGAATTTGTCATTGCAAATAGCAAGGTCTTATTTTTTTTAGTTTAAACTCTCACTATAAGCTCAGTATTAATTGTTAAGAATAAATGATACACCAAGTATCATTGAATTGAAAATTAAGCACCTGTGCAATATAAATAAATTTAAAGTAGCGATGGTGTATTTCCAAAGTAATAAGAACAAAATCAGACAGTTTTGTTATCCTAACATTAGTTTTTAAAAATTCATAGTTATTATTCTTCCAGTGTTGAATATATAATTTGATGTATCATTTATTTTGTATCATCTAAATTATATTTTAAATTTAGTTAAAAATTCTCATGTTTTCAAAATGAAAATAATACTACCATATTTTCACTCATTATTTTATTTGCTATATGAGACTGTCTATTTAGCAAACTAAAAAAATTATATGTTGAAAATTTTTGTGTACCTATTTTCAAAGGTTTCCTTATTTTAATTTCTTGAAATGAAAACTTACATCTGAAATAATTAGGGAATATTTTGATTATTAATGATAAAACATGTAATTCTATGAACAAAAGTATGGTAATATTTAATTTTTATTCTCTAAACTACCAAGAAAAACATAATTAAAAAACCCATGTTATAATTAAGTATATACTAGAGAATTTCCACTTGGAAAATATCATCTAGCTGTAAATGAATGTGTTAAAAGTATTTATTTAAATGGTGAGCCATATATGATTCAAGATTTATCTCAAAGCTGTGAATATTTAATTTGAATTTATTTACTGTAGCTATCTTGATAATGTAAGTTAAAGTTACAGACAATGCTGTTTCTGTAGACATTCCTATTCTATTTAATGTTAAAAATATAATCCAGATATCCTCAGTACAGATTTGTGCAACATGTTTGAAAATGGCAAAGCTGTGAAATGTTGGCTGCTAATCTGTATGTTTAGGTTAATGAGATAGCTTGATTTTTGAAGCTATGAGAAGATTTCTTTCCTCTGTTTTGTGTGTGTGTGGTAAATCATGGGCTAGGATCCCTGCTCTCACCAATCACATATGTTATAGGAAAGACCCCTGTGTGTGCCCAGAGTTTAGTCTGATACTACTTAGGGTCAATATTGTGAGTAAATCTTGGATTATTCAAATTTCAGGAACTTTCTGGACCTACGTAGATATAATACATACTGTATAATTCTATTACTTCCATTCCGATTGTTTCTTTTAATCTGTAGGAGTTTTGTGTTTAAAGGGAAAAAAAAAAAAGGAAAAGGAAAGCAATGAAATTCTGTTTAATCTGAAACAGAGGTTTTTAAGTTCAGTCTCAGAAGCAAGATCAAATGACCTATCCAGTCATTCTGTATCTGCGATTCCTTCACAGCACTTTTCTTGAGTTTCTCAGATCAGCCCAAATCCTGGTTGGAATACTGTATTCTGTACTTTGTCCTTTTTCAGGATCAGACAATCAATCTGGTCAGGGTTCTATCCAACTTCAAAGATGGTCATCTGTAAGTTTGAAATTCTTTGTTGCTGTGGACTTCAATGAAAAGATTTCTGTGTTGAATTCAACCCAGACCACAAAATGATTAAATTCGTTGTTTTTGATATGTTGCATGGTAAGATATTGTGTAATCGAGTTGCTTGCAACTTTGCAATTTCTTTTCTTTTTTTTTTTTTTTTTAAAAAAGGGTCCAGGCTATTTACTATATATGGCAATTAAAGGAAAGTGCACGTAACATCCTGGCAACACATCACTTTTTTCTGTGTTTGATTTAGGCGTCTGTAAAAGGATACCACTCATGCCTTTAGAGTTAAAATGCTGTCATTTCCACCATAAACTCCTATTTTTAGGAGTTTTGGTTTATAACTCAATCGTTTTTTTTTTTTTTAAAAAAAAACTCAACCTACATTTAGAGTAGTAAGTTTCTTCTTTTTTTAATCTGAGAAAAATTTTACTAAGATCTTGTAATAAATGTAGTTCCTTTCCCTTTAATTTGGAAGAAACAATGAAAAAAGTCAATGGTTTCGGACATATTTTTGTTCTTTTTCAACTCCAAACTCATTTATATGGAAAAACAATATTTTAGTCTGTTAACTCAAAAGAACTGCTGAGAGTAGCTTTAAAATTTGACCAAATTTAAATATTACTAAGAAACTTGCAGTAAGTATTTTAGAATATATGTCTTAAAATTTCTTGTTAGATTCCTACATAGAACTACATAGGAAAGTAGGTTACTACTTAACTAAGGTGATTTTTAAAGTCTACTTCAGTATGCTGTATAGACAGCTAATGATGATGAAAATCTCTTAAGAAAGTCTGTTATGCAAAACAATTATATACTAGCTCTTAATATTTCATAAAGTTCACATTTTCACTAGCTAAAATTATGCATGTTTTCTATTCACTTTACATTTTGCTTGTTAAGTATTGCCCATGGTGCTGATTCCTCAAAATGTCTGTGTCTCCTGAATCCATTTATTTCATTTTTATGAGTTTAATACTAAATAGATAGAATTGTATATATACAAATTATTTATATATGTATGTAACTATCAAATACTTTCTCCGTCAAAGAAACCATTTGATCTTTCTGATATATAAAAGCATTCAAAAATAAAAGGCATCTCCACATAGGACAACCAGAGGCAAATTGTTGTAGAGGTGCGAGGAAGGAGAGAGATTGAGTTCTGAGAGATTTTACAAAGCTGCAGGTAACTGGAGATGGTGTGTCAAGAAGATTTAGGTGGACAACGAGATTATGGGCAAGTGAAAGAGAAACATAAATCATGTTTACTTGACAGAGCCATTTAATAAAAATACAGTCTTACCACGCAGTGCACATGAGTATATTCAATCATATTGCAGTGAAATCCCTCACAAAAGGAATATGAATGATAGAGAACTCATATTTACATTTCCCCCTCTGTTCCAACTTATTTGATTAGGAAAAAATAAACTGCCCTCTCCACACTTTTTTAAAGTAGAGAAACATGACTTTCTTGTGTTTTTCCATGAATGAGTCTGACCACAAATTTAGGTTTACTAAAAATTGTTACAAATTACTTGGGAAACACAGAATTTGCAACAAAACCTCACTTTCAAGCAAAGCTGTTATATGAAATTCCAACTCTCCTCCAGAGACGGGTTGGAGGGAAATTCATTGATTACAACCAGATTCATAATTTGACTAATACATTGCCTTAATGTATTTAAAATACAATTCAGTTTACAGAATTTTGGTTTACATAACAAACTTTTCCTAAATACAGAGTCATGAACAAGAATAAGCATGTGACAGTTAAATCTGAATATATTGTAGTTGATCTATTTGAATCATGCAATGAGAAAAATCAATTTCTCAAACTTTTTTATAAAATTTGTTTTACTCCTCATACACACCATACCTGTATATACACGCACCTTGTAAGTTGACTGTTTTACATCAGGTTTCTGTTTGGAAGTTTATGAGACTAACCAAAATTCTTTGTGATTGATCTTGTTTGGCCATTAAATGAATAAAATAACCAGATGTGATCCTGGTGATCAAATCGGGTTGTCTGTGCAGTGATCCAATTGATTGTTTGGCAATTGTTTGTTGTTTTGTATTGACAAATCAAAATCAATCAAGCAGAAGAAAGTCTATTTGATTCTGCATATAGACTAGAGCTCAATGGGATGCAGACGTAGAAGAGGGTCACAGAGATGGAAGAATCCCAAACCTGCTGTTCTGCTAATGCCGTCCAGAGCACAATACTCCAACAGTGCTTTGCTGTAGCCCAGAGACAAGGTGGTCTTTCTCTTCTGAGGAGCTGTGTCATCCTGCAACAAGAACATCTGCCTGATTACAGTCTAGATCAGCAGCCTCCTGTTTAATCTTGGTTAAAGACCAGGGCGCAATCCACTCTGTGCCTACAGGAGTGGGTTTGTTACCGTACCAGGGTCTGTTTAAACTGAAATCTAGGTGTTGCCTGGGGAAATCTTCTCTAAGAAAAATAAAACAGGAAAGGATTCAACATTGTGGATCTGTCTGTGGCTTAACAACATGCTTTTAGCTTTCAAAAAATAATCTAAAGCAAAAGCAAAAATGCAGACCTCTCAGGCCACAACGCAGCATTTTCCTGAGTACCCAAAGGTAAAAAACAAGCCAATCATCATATCGAGTTTCCATTAAAAAAAAAACCAAAAACCAAAAAACAACTGTTCCTCTCTCCAGAAACTGTCTAAAATGATCAATTTAAACAGCAATGCATTTACAACCTATACTTGTTTATAACATTATTTTGTTCCTTTATTCCTCACCTACCCATTAGAGACTCACTCATCAAAACAATAAAAATGGGAACAAGCAAAATACACCCTTTCCCTCAGTGCCAGTTGATTGTGAACATTGGTATTCTTTTTTGTCTCAGTGTCCTTTGGATTTGCTACAGCCTCTACCTGGATTGCTCTTCCAGCTTTGTGCATGGTTGATTTTTTTCTCCAGTCACCTATGGACTAGCCCATCTGTAGTAGTTGGCCCACTCTCTGCCCTGGTACTTTTTCCTCTGTTTTTTGCTTTGTTTCCTTCACAATCCAAAATTATGTTGGCATGGTTTGCTTCCTTGTTCCCTGCCTCTGCACCACAACATTTCCTTCAACTTGAGCAATGCCAGGAACATAGTAGGTTTTCAAATAGTCAGATGAATAAGCCCTGCCCTTTGCAATGTACATATCACGTTCTTGTGACCAGTGAGCAACAGAAGATACTTTCTACTTGCTGCCCCAATGAGTCAATGCCAGTCCTTTATTTTGAATATGGGTAAGCAGAAGTATTTTCATTTTTCCCTTGGCTTTACCTGTGTAAGTATTTCTAACCCGTCTAGTATCCTTTATAAGGAAAATGTCAGTTAGGAAACACCTATCCCCTCCTAATCCATCCAGGTGAGAACAACACTGCTGTGGAATCATCATTATCCATATTTTTCCTAGGAGCATATGACAATGTGAACAAAGTGGGACAGTGTGTCTTTACCGTCACCCCAGCTTAGTTGGAGCATTTGCTGCTGTGCAACTGTGGTGTTTTGTTCTATGACAGGCTTTCAATCAACTGCCAAAGAAAACATAGCAGTACTCTGAATGAAGCAAATATTAGCAAATCTTTCTGTTTTATTTGTTCTTTTAGTATCCTAAGATGAAATGCAATAGCTATCTGTCCTTGTACCATGAAAAGTATTCTGGCTGTGTCCTTATATGTCCAGGTATACTATTACAAATGAGCCTGGAGCCGCATGAACACCCATGCAGCACAGGGAAGGGAAAGCATCATGTCTTAATCTCCCCCTGTGTAAGCCTTCATTGTATTTCTCCATGGAAATCAAACTTTGTAATTTTTCTTGATTATCAAATTTAGCAGTGATATGACTTTCTTAATAATCTGAAAGGAGAAAGTGAAAAAATTCATTTTGAAATCATTATATTGAATCAAAAATGACACTACACTACTGAATATACCCTATATTATTCTTCTTATTTTTACTGCTGTTGAAAGAGCAATGGAAGTCGAGCTTGCTTTGTAAGTCACATGTGCTTGGAACAGACCCATGGATAGAGGCCAGAGGAAAGGGTTCTCAGAGAAGCTTCGGGTGATTTCCATTTGTTCTGAAAGGGTCTGGTCTGTGACTTAGTTCTCACTTTGTATTGTCAGCATTTCTATCACACATCAGTTACCAAACATGGAAAAGTTGTTAGTGGCTTTGAAAGCTAATGCAGAGTAGTAGTAATCATTTAAGGGGCTTATCTATCTGTCTTGGGCAACACAGAAACTGAGAAAAGGCAAATAGTACCAACAGTGGCCAGAGTGCGGGAAATGGACAGCGGCTGGGGGGGCTGCTCTCATGAAAAGCATTCCAATCTGTTTGGTTCTTTCACAAATCCTAATGAGATAATAGCTCATCCAGTCAAGCCCATTCCTTACTTTCAGGAAGTGCCACACAGGTAAATGAAGAAATTATTTGAAGAGGGATCATGATGGGTGTGGACTGTTTGTGATTCAGCTTGGAAGAAATGCAGATGTGAGTTTCTTTAGCTTGACTAGGATTGATTTCCCTGATGGGGCTCTGTCTGTCTCTGTGATTGTTGGCCTGAGGTTTGCAAAACTGATAGTACCAATAGATAAAAACCCAGTGCCAGTAGCTGAAGGAAATGTAGAATAACTGAGCCTGCATCCATTAATCCATTACTTAGAAACAAATTCTCTCTTCTTTGACATTCAAACTATGTAGAATTTTGATTTTTAAATCCTTAGGACTTCATAAGGTGATTTTTTTTAATAGAAGACCCAAATATATGTATTCTTTATAAGGAAAGCTTTGATATACATGTTATTTTACTGTGTAATTAAAATCGGAGAAGTTAATTAAGAGAAATCTGTGGCCGGCGCCACAGCTCAGTAGGCTAATCCTCTGCCTTGTGGTGCCGGCACAGCGGGTTCTAGTCCCGGTCGGGGCACCGGATTCTGTCCCGGTCGCCTCTCTTCCAGGCCAGCTCTCTGCTGTGGCCCGGGAAGGCAGTGGAGGATGGCCCAAGTCCTTGGGCCCTGCATCCCATGGGAGACCAGGAGAAGCACCTGGCTCCTGCCTTTGGATAGGCGCGGTGCACCGGCCGCAGCGCGCCGGCCGTGGCAGCCATTGGAGGGTGAACCAACGGCAAAGGAAGACCTTTCTCTCTGTCTCTCTCTCTCTCTCTCGCTATCCACTCTGCCTGTCCAAAAAAAAAAAAAAAAAAAAGAAAGAAAGAAAGAAATCTGTGAGTATATATACTTTTTTTTGGACAGAATATCAGAATTAGATACAAACACCATTGCCTACCCCACCTACCCCCCAAGTATCTTGGCTTGATTTTCTTCATTTTTAAAAAATATTTATTTATGTATTTAAAAGGCAGAGTTACGGAGAGGCAAAGGCAGAGAGAGAGAGAGGGAGAGGGAGAGGTCTTCCATCTGCTGGTTCACTCCCTAGATGGTCAGAGCTACGCCAATCCAAAGCCAGGAGCCAGGAGCTTTCTCATGTGGGTGCAGGGGCCCAAGGACTTGGGCCATCCTCTACTACTTTCCCAGGCCATAGCAGAGAACTAGATCAGAAGTGGAGCTACCTTATGGGATGCTGGCACTGCAAGCAGCGGCTTTATCTGCTTTGCCACAGTGCTGGCCCCTTGGCTTGATTTTCAAAAAAGCATTTTATTCTCTTTTAAATGTGCTATAGTGTGACATATTCAAGGAACTGTCCATGAGAAAATCTTGGCATTAAACCATATAGTTGGTCAGTTGTTGATGAGAATAATGAGATAATGTAGATCTATTCTACTAAAAATGACCATGAGGGATGTATATCTTAGGTGGCTTCCATATAAACCTGTTTGCTGTTAAAAATAATTTAGTTCCCAGTGTTAAACAGGAAAGAAAATCGGTGTGTAGAATCAACTTTTATGTAGTCCAGGTAACAGAACTTTGTCAAGTAGTTGCCATGGTAGACTCAGGGACCTCTTACATCAAGCTCTGGGTCAGCTCCGTGACTGGACACAAATTGCTACAAGCCAGGATACTTTGAAAGATTTACATGAAGAAGAAATTCAAAGTTATACTGTTAGGAGATTCTTATGGAAGATCAGGAGGCTTAGACAAAGCAGCAGTCTGGGTATTATCTGGGCAGTTAGAAAAATCTGTTTCAGTCCAAGGTTCTAGGATCCCCCATAGGTGTCTGGAGGTGGCAGTGGCAAAATATGAAGTTGAGAGTGGATTGAGAGACTTCCAGGTTCTCTAGAACTACCTTCTCCATTGAGAATATGCTAATAGGGTTCCTTAGAGTCTTCAGTCTCTGGTGACAGCCCTCTGGAGAAAGGAGGGGCCACACAGAAATGTTCCGGCTGTTGAACTTTCAAAGTTTTTAATTAAAAAAAAATAACCTAAAAATTGTATATATGTATGGGGTACTATATGCTGCTTTTATACTTGTATACATAGTGTAATGTCCAATCAGGGTAAAAAAAAAATTACGTCTTCAAACATTTTTTATAGTGAAAGCATCCCAATTCTATCCTCTAGGTTTTTTTTTTAAATAGAGAAATAGACATTACAGTGACATTATCTGTAGGCATTCTATTATGCAATAACACACTAGAACTTCTTATTCCTCTCTAGCTATAACCTAGTACCCATCAACCAACCTTCCTCTTCCTCCCCAGCCTCTGGTCTTCTTTTTTCCTTTTCCCTTTCCTTTTCCTTATAAAATTTCTTTTCTCCTTCCCTCCTCCCCCTCCCCCCTCCCCCTTCTTCTCCCTATCTTTCCTCTCTCCTTTACCTCCTCCTTCTCTCTTTCTGTGACTTACGAAATAAAACTCACAAAAAAATGAAAAAGCAAAGCAACTAAGATAGAAATGATACCTGGCAAACATAGTAGGTGCTTAATAAGTGTTAATGTTTCTTGAATGAAATTTTGGGAATAAAACCAGGCTTATAAAAGCTATCAAAAATAGTTCCTCTACTGTGTGTGAGGGTGGGTAAAATTTAAGAGTAAGAGTGAGAATTTTAATGACTATATTTTATAAACTAAAAGCAGAGTTCTTCCATCATCTTTTCACCCCATAAGTACTAAAGAATTGAAAGTGAAGTGGAAATGGCAGAGGGACTAGGATATTAATTTCAGTCAGTGGTTAGTGGCTGGTGATTTATAGCTTTAATAAAAATGAATAGTTAATTCTCAAGGGATGACATACTTTTAATTTTTTGATCTCCCAAGGTAAGTAGATACAGATTAGGTGTAAGGAAAAATTGATTATAAGAATTTTAGGACCATAGAATGTGTTGCTGAGAAAGTTGTATAACTTATTAGAATTTGTGGGTTTGTTCAAAAAAGATTACGTGAAGTCTCCTGGATTATAACCCATGGTAAAAGGCATCTGCTTTGTCTGCAGTTCAGTAAGCAATTTTCTATTTAAGTCCTAAAAGGTGAATAATCATGTAAGTTTTACTTATTATCCAAATAAATCTCTTTTTAAGATATTTTAGGTTTAACGAAATAAGGATCATAAAAACTATTTGGAAACTTCTAAAAAAAAAAAAACTACTTAAACTGTGATATTTTTCTGATTTTTTTCCCTTTAGCTACTATACCTGAAAGCTACTTTGTAGTCAAACACAGCTCCTGAAGATTCGCATTTGACTTTCAACAATGCTTAGCATCAGACAAACTTACGGTGCTGAATTATTGGGATCCAATAATTTCCTTGTTCATCTCTACTACTCATTACCTCTTCTGTGATAAATAAAGGATTGTTGTAAGGTGGAAAGAAAACTCCACTCTGTTCTCTTTTATCTTCTTTTCTACAACACAGAAACATAAAGAGAAAGAAACAGCGAGACCTTGATTGAGAGTCTGCTGTCACCCTAATCCAGACTTCTATCCTACACTTGTTTCCTAGGAATCCATTTTCTGATTCCTCTTCCCCAACCAGACAGAGGTCTTTCATGGAAGCTGGTAGAAGTTTTAGTGGTTTAGCTCCTCTGCTTGGTCTTAGTGTATATTTTAGCCATAAAATATCTTAGCAAGAAAAAAAGAAAAAAATGGAGATGTTATCTTCTTCAGGGGCCTGGCTCTCTTAAGACATTTGAACTCAACCTAAGTAACCCCTTTGGTCAAAGACAAAACAGTGTCATCACAGTTGACCTTTTGAAGGATAGCAAATGGTTTTGCTGTTAAGGCTGCCATGTGTCCAACACCCTGACGGTGGAAAAGCCCTTGTTTTGGCACTGGGGAGCTGATAGCATAACTCCAAAGGGAGGCATGAGCCCTACCAATGAAGAGTTCCACTCTAAAAACTGCACCCAGATGAAGATTCATTTTAACATGTGAGAGAGGGGGACACAGGCAGGGCTTATGCTGGCCTTCCCCGTTGCACCTACTCCAATTTTGCAGACACAGACTAGTCATCTTGTAATTCTGTCCTGTGTGAGGAGCCCTCTTTCAGTAATGCAACTAATGCCACTTTTAATTTAGTTTCTAACTATTCTGATCAGGGGTGTGTCCTGATGTTAGTTATTCAGTTCATTCTGCTTTTATGTTGGGATTTAAACTTCCATTAGAATGACTACAGTAGGCTTTTTTCTTTAATGTGATTTTGTGTAATGCTACCATACAACAATACCTAATATTTATTTAGTGCTTTCTTTTAAAGCTCAAAGTAATTAGCGGCTTTTACTTATTTAATCCTTATAATATCCTAGGAGGAATACTAGAAGTAGGCTTTATTATCTCCATTTTATAGTTAAAGAAATGGAGTCACAAAATAAGGAGTTTGCAAATGGTCTGTGAGTTCCAAGTACACTCCTGATGATTTTTTCAGTTTTTCTGCCTCCTCTTCTCGGGGGACCTTGTTGCCTTGCTATATGCTATAAATACGTTATACAGTGTATAGTTTTACTATTCTCAGGTCCATCAAGTTTAATGGGGTAGCCTGGCATGGTTCCTAGAGTGGGATCATGTACATGATAAATATTACTTTATAAGATGATGTATTTTGGCTTGAATATGGTTTACAGTTCAAAAATGCAGCAAAAGGGAGTGTGTCTCATTTAATTTTGTTTCACCAGCACCTAATGTGGTGCCTGGCACATAGTAGGCACTCAATAAATATTTGTTAAACAAATGAAAACACCTCATTAAAAGTAACAAGATAAAGGACAGAAGTTCATTAACACAAATAGAAGGAAGTACTACTTCACTCAGCAGGAAGTGCTTGAATAGGACAACCTACCTCCACCATAAATCCCTTGGTTCTTGTTGAGGGTCAGCCACGGACCTTGGTAGAATGTAGCTCCAACTTATGGAGCCATTGATCTTTGGAACTGAAAAGGCCATTTGAAATCATTTAAGTCTTCTCCTTTTCTAATTTTTTTTGTTAAATGAGGAAATTGAGATAGTATTTCATCTTGCCTTTAGGAAACAGAAATTACCACACAAATGTACTCATGAACTGCTTTGCTGAATTATGTGGGAGGCACATAGTTTTTCTTATTTACATGGAAGAATTTATAAGACTGAGGTGCAGGAAGTTTCAGTTACTCCAGGATCACACAGAGAATCCATGGAATAATAGTGATCATCTTTCATGACCATTTCATAGCAAAGAACACAGGATCAGAATCATATCTATCTTTTTTTTAGAAGCATTCCTGTGTTTTATTTTTTTAACTTTTATTTAATAAATATAAATTTCCAAAGTACAACTTTTAGATTATAGTGACTTTTTCCCCACATAACCACCCTCCCACCCGCAACCATCCCATTTCCCACTCCCTCTCCCATCCCATTCTTCATCAAGATTCATTTTTATCTTTATATACAGATGATCAATTTAGTATATACTAAATAAAGATTTCAACAGTTTGCACCCACACAGAAACACAAAGTGTAAAGTACTGTTTGAGTACTAGTTATACCGTTAATTCACATAGTACAACACATTAAGGACAGAAATCCTGCATGGGGAGTAAGTGCACAGTGACTTCCTGTTGTTGATTTAACAATTGACACTCTCATTTATGGTGTCAGTAATCACCTGAGGCTCTAGTCATGAGCTGCCAAGGCTATGGAAGCCTCTTGAGTTTGCCAACTCCAGTCTTATTAGAGAAGGCCATAGTCAAAGTGGAAGGTCTGTCCTCCCTTCAGAGAAAGGTACCTCCTTCTTTGATGGCTTTTTTTTTTTTTTTTTTTTGCCAGAGTGTCTTGGCTTTCCATGCCTGAAATACCCTCATGGGCTTTTTAGCCAGATCTGAATGCCTTAAGGGCTGCAGAATCATATCTTTCAAAACATTATGCTCCTTATATAAAATATCTCCTGTTCAAAGTACATAGTTAAAATTCTCAAAAAATTAATTGAAAATTAATTCAACTTTAACTTGGCATCATCATCCACTTAAGTACACAGAGAAAAATTTGACCTTCCTTTTTATCTAGTCAGTTACCAAGTCCTAGCAGTTCTTTTGGATTTATCTGGATCTTACATTAGAATCTTAACTCCTCGTCTTGGCTTTTTCTCACTCCTTTAATCAGTTTTTCACATTTAAGTTTCCTAACATGTAACCCTAATAATGCTTCTCTTTTGCTTATATCTCTAGTAGCTCCGCATTGTCCCCACAATAAAGTATAATGTCCTTCTCAGACTATGCAAAGCCCTCTATCTATTGCTCTTCATATTGCCCTCATGTTCTGTTCCTCTGTTCACACTTGAAAGCAATAGCCACAATAATGGATTTATGCTTCTGGAGCATTCTCTGTTTCTCTTACCTCTGTATCCTTGCAAAAGTTTCTCTTTCTGCTAGGATGTTCCTGCTCTTCATGCATGTGGCAAGCTACCTTCAACCTTGCCAGGGCTAAGATCAGAGAGAATGCTTTTGAGAAGCTTCTCATTCACCCCTAATTTGAATTGTATGTCCTTCCTCAAGGAAATGATTTGCAGCTCATTGTTGGGAACAGTATTTATAATTTTGCATCACATAAGTGCAAATATAATGAATTTTAATAATTCAATTTTTCAATAATTTCAATAATTATTGAGGACCTAATGTGTGTCAGGTATGATTGCAGCCTGACTTTAAGTAGGGTAGGAAGAAAATTAAGTCAAGTACACTGAATTCCCAAGTGGAAAAGCACTCAAATCCATGGGAGCCTAGAAGAGAGGCATCAAAGGTAGATGGACCAGCACAAGGAAGGTTTCGTAGAGGAAATCATTTCTGAGCTGGATTCTGAAGAATTAATAAGAGTTAGATGAAGAAGCATAAGGAATGGGAGTTGTGACCAGAACAAGGAGATTTTGGACAAATGAATACTGAGGTTTGATGTGGTTAGATGGACATATGGAGAGGATTGTGGTGGGGGATGAAACTTGAAAAGTGGGTGAATGACTGTTGATGTACAATTTAACACTTTATCCCTTTTAGTATTTTTTTGTTCTACTTAGTACTATTGGTTGAACTCTGTAATTAACACACAATTATTATTAGGTGTTGAAATTTAACTGAAAAATGATCCCTGTTAAATATAAGAGTGGGAATAAGGGAGGAGATGTACAATTTAGAACATGCTCAATCGGACTTGCCCCAAATGGTGGAGTTAGAAATGTGCCAGGGGATTCCGATACAGTCTCATCAAGGTTGCATGTACCAATGCCATCTAACTAGTCCAAGTGATCAATTTCAGTTCACAATTGATCACACTGATAGGTCCAAGAGTCAAAGGAAGCATACAAACAAGACTAGTGTCTGCTAATACTAACTGATAGAATAAAAAAGGGAGAGAATGAGCCAACATGTGTATCCTGGGAAGCAGGATACACAGCAGACTCATAGAATGACAGGCGTCCTAAATAGCACTCTGGCCTCAGAATCAGCCCTTAAGAAAGTCAGATCTGGCTGAAGAGCCCATGAGAGTATTTTAGGCATGGAAAGCCAAGACACTCTGGCAAAAAAAAAAAAAAAAAAAAAAAAAAAAAAAAAAAAAGAAAAAAGAAAAAGAAAAGGACCTAAATGAAAGATCTCTGCGAGTGAGATCCCAGTAGAAAGAACGGGCCATCAAAGGAGGTACCTTTCTCTGAAGGGAGGAGAGAACTTCCACTTTGACTATGACCTTGTCTAAATAAGATCGAAGTTAGCGAACTCAAAAGGCTTCCATAGCCTTGGCAATTCATGACTAGAGCCTCGGGTGATTACTGATGCCATAAACAAGAGTGTGAAATTGTTAGGTCAACAACAGGAGTCACTGTGTACTTACTCTTCATGTAGGATCTCTGTCCTTAATGTGTTGTTCAATGTGAATTAATACTATAGTACTGAAACAGTATTTTACACTTTATGTTCTGTGTGGGTGCAAACTGATGAAATCTTTACTTAATATATACTAAATTGATTTTCTGTATATAAAGAGAATTGAAAATGAATCTTGATGTGAATGGAAGGGGAGAGGGAGTGGGAGATGGGAGGGGTGTGAGTGGGAGGGAAGTTATGGGGGGGAAAAGCCATTGTAATCCATAAACTGTACTTTGGAGATTTATATTTACTAAATAAAAAAGAAAAGTGGGTGAATGAATGCCAGACCATTTAAGGCCCTCTTGGACAAGATTAAGGAATTTGAACTTCATTGTAAGTTATTGAGAGCCACTGAAGGATTTAATTTAGAAAGGTGAGAAGCTCAGATGGGCATTGTGGCATTACAGGTTAAGCCACATGCTGGCATCCTATATAGGCAATGGTTCATGTCCTCGCTGCTGCACTTCTGACCCAGCTCCCTGCTAATGTGCCTGGGAAAGCAGCGGAGGAAGACCCAAGTGCTTGGGCCCCTGCACCCATGTGGGAGACCTGAATGAAGCTCCTGGCCTCAGCCTGGCCTAGCATGAGCTGTTGCAGACATTTGGGGAATGAAACAGCAGATGGAAGTTTCTCTCTCTCTCTCTTTGTCTATCCCTTCCATCCCTCCCTCCCCCCAACCATAACCCTGACTTTAAAGTAATAAAAAAAAAAAAACTTTTTAAAAAGAAAGTTAAGAAGTTTGAATTTGCTGCTGAAAGATTATTATGTTGTGGTGTAAAAGATAAATGTGTGGTTGGGTTATAGTTGAGAAAGCAGTGGTTTGGGGGATTTAGAAGGAATACTAGTTGTGTCATTTAAACAGGAAACTAAAATTTGATATGAGGCAGTTTCAGTGTGGATGAGGGTGAGTGGATAGAATTGAGAGATAAGAGGGTAGACCAGGGAGAACTTGGTTACTGATTAAATTAGTGAAAGGGGAGTTTTACATGACCCCTAGATTATTACTTTTTAGCATCTTGTGCAATTCTGAGCATTAACTAGTTTCCCACCCTATATTATTCTGCAGTTTTGCTAGTTTTAAAAATTTTTAGCTGTAGAATAATGTAAACATTATTCTGAAAAATTGACTAAAGATTTTTGTGTGGTGTTTTTTAGCCTATTGAAGCTTAGTGGCTTGAAGCAACAATCAGGATGACCCTGTTTCTGGAACTGAGAAGCTCAGCAAGGCAGATCTCAATTGGAGTTCCTTGTATGGCACAACTATATTAGGTAGAGGCTAGAACCACGCGCAGGCTTCCGAACTTGTGTTTGATGTTCAGCTGCAGTGACTGTGCGTCTCCCGCCTTCCTCTTCACGTGGCTATTTTGGATTTCTCCAAGCAAACTGCTTATGTGGGTATTGACTTCCTCTAGCAGTGAGTTTTCCAAGAGATGAAGTAGAAGCTACAAGACTTCTTATAACTTGATCTTGGATATCATATGGTATCATACCCTATGGATCAAAACAGTCATCAGCCAGCCCAGACTCAAGAAGATAAAAACACAGACTCTGGCTCTCAATGGGCAGATGTCTGCATATTGAGAAAAAGAAAGAATTGAATTATAGCAGTCTAGGACATAACCTCTTGACATAGGGTTGTTGTTTTTTTTAAGTGAATCAGTGGGACTTTCATCTTTTCCCCTTAAATATGTTCCTTTATCCTAATGAGAAATGAATTGTGGAACTACTTTTTATTTGAAAATGCAGGATATTTTCCAACTCTAGGTAATATTTACATGTTGCTTATTCTATTTAATGTTATAGCCAAGCCAACTACTTTTTTCTTAGGATTTATATATTTGAGAGGGAGGGGGAGGGGGAAGGGGAGAGGGAGAGGGAGAGAGAGAGAGATCTTTCCATTTGCCAGTTCACTCTGCCAGTGGCCACAATGAGCAGAGTTGGGCTGGACCAAAGCCAGGAGCTTCATCCTGGTCTCCCACATGTTTGCAGGGACCCAAGTACTTGGTCCATCCTCTGCTATTTGCCCAAGAGCATTATTAGCAGGGAGCTGAATCAGAAGTGCAGCAGCCAGAACTCAACCTGGTACCCACATGGGATGCTGTATCACAGGTGTGGCTTTACCTGCTGTGCCACAAAGCCAGCCTCAAACCTACCACTTTTAACCTATGCAATTCTTACTACTTTGAATCTATTTGATTCCCATCACTTTTCCTTAAACACACACACACACCCCAATATTTTCTCATATAATATTCTTGAATTGGAAACAGACCTACCTTTAATAAGAAAAATTAATAACACTTACTTTCCCTATTCTCCAAATGAAGGATAGCCAATAAACTAAAACATATTAGTGAAAAAATATATTAAAAACATTGTTCACCCTAAAAGAGGACCTCCGTAAAAAAAATCACTTAAAGTGGGAATCTAGTTTTCTACATATTTGTTAAGAACAGAAGTCCCATGTGCACTATGAGTGGGATATTCCAGTATTCATTCAACAAATATTCGTTACAGAGTAGTCTATCCCAGGCATCATAGTAGGTGGAATAATTCTATTCTTTTCTAGGGAACTCAGTATGTGCTTTCTTGTTTAGAACAGATTTTTTTTTCACTTTGCTTTTGGGGAGTCCTTCTCTAGCATTGGTTACTAAATCATTAGAAGTTACCTTGAACTTTCTATAAAAGATGACATTAATATTCCTTACATGTCAATGGGGTCATCTGAGATTGTTGTATGGTGATTCGAAGTTTCCAAAAAATGCTTCAAAGTAATAAATACAGCAGTTCCATTTTCTATGTGCAGTTATTTCTAACAAGACTGCCATTATACAGAATGAGGGAATTCTTTCTTCAGTTTCCTTTAGGTGCTATTGATATTTATAGTGTTAGTTTTTGCCCCCAAATAAACCCCTTAAATAACTAGACAAACTTCACATTTCTCCAACATGTTTTTTAGCCAGGAAAATGGGGAGCATTTTAGGAAGAGGACTTTCTTTACAGGGATTTTGTTGTGATTGAATAACCAGATGGAGAGTCACGGATTTGAAAATGTTTAGTTGAGCAATTCAGTGTGCTCTACTGGGTTCCACAGTAGGATGCCAAATAAAAATCACAATTTAAGCTGTTATGAATTAATGAGAGTCTACAATACACATACCTACTCATTCTAACCTAGACCTAAATGTGCATGCGTTGTGGATAAATACATTTGAGGATAACCATAGATCCATAAGGTATAATATTAACCTCCCATTAGTTAACCATGGTAAACTTTGGAAAAGTGCTTCCATTATTTAACACAAAAAAACAAAAACTCTACTTAGACGCTTAATCCTGTCATAAAAATTGATTGAAATCTGGAAAAAACCAAAATAAATAGTAATTAAATTAACCACATTTTATTTAAAAGGAAAATTATAGTGTTTAATGTGTTTGGCATTATTCCTTAAATAAATTAGTCCACTTTGGCATACCTGTTTACTTTTCACATGTGATGAAAATTCTCATGCTGTTACTATTGCCAGGACAAATGAATTATTTTGAGTTGTTTTAAAGACAAGGATATCAACCTGATGTCATAATGAGCCAGACTATGTTGGGAATGGGGGATGGGGTAGGAATCCTATCCCTGGGAAAGATTAGATGCTGTAGGAAGTCAACATTCTTCTAGGCCTCAAAGGTGTTATTAAGAAGTCACTATTTTAGGGCCCTAGCTGCCCTCTTCAGCTGTGTGCTAGGCACCAAAAATTCCTAATGATGGCTGGTTTAGAAACATTAAGAGGAGGGGCTAATGCTGTGGCCCAGTAGGTTGAAGCCCGGCCTGCAGCACCAGCATTCCATATGGGAACAATTTGAGTCCAGGCTGCTCCATTTCCAATCCAGCTCCCTGCAAGATGTGCCTTGGAAAGCAGCAGAGGATGGCCCCTGCACCCATGTGGGAGAACAGAAAGAAGTTCCTGACTTCAGATCAGCTCAGCTTTGGTCGTTGCATCCATTTCAGGAGTGAACCAGTGTATGGAAGACCTCTCTCTCTCTCTCTCTCTCTAACTCTCTAACTCTCTAACTCTCTCTTTCAAATAAATAATCTTTAAAAAAAAAAAAACAGAGGAATAGGGAGAATTTTTTCCCAAGTATGTGCTAATATCTTATTGCTAAAGCTACTAGATGTTAGAGCTTGCAATTTCAGATACCATGGAGCAGGTATTTTGTTATTTCTGCTTTCAAGATCATCTACAAAGCTGGGTTTAAGTCAGAAGTGGTTGCAATTTCCATGTGTTTGAGGGCACTGTGAATACAATGAGTTTACTTTAAATGAGAAAGTTAGGGCATGTGCTTGGTCTAGCAGTTAAGGCACCGCTGGGATGTCCATGTCCCACAGGAAAGTGCTTGGGATCAACTCCCACCTCAAGCCCCTGATTCCAGCTTCCTGCTAATACAGATCCGTTGAAGCAATAGTGGTGGCTGAAGTAATAAGGTTTCTGCTATACTCTTGGGAAACTTGGATGGAGTTCCTGGATCTTGGCTTCAGAGCTAGAGAGTGAGCCAACAGATAGAAGAGCTCTCTTGTTCTCACTCATCCTCTCAAATAAATAAAGTAAAAGAGGTTTTCACACACAAACAACATACTGGAATGGCTGTCCACATTAGTAAAGAATCTTGTTATTTCCTGATCATTTAGGTGGGAATAACATCAGAATCTATATTGAATGAAGTTGGAATACATGTGCTAAGAGAAGAAAATGTATTATGCAACTGTTGGACGGACTGTTCAGTAGATGTCTATTAGGTCCAATTGATTTGTTATTTCTTTGTTGATTTTCTGTCTTGATGATCTGTGTACTGCTGAAAGTACTACCTGATTTCCCATTCGTATGAGGAATCTAAAAGTTTAATCTCATTGAATTTGAGAATATAATGGTGATTACCAGAGGCTGGGAGATTAGGGAGGAGGAGGGGTAGGGAAAGATTACTTAATGAGTCCTAAGATATAGTTAAGCAGGACTAAAAAGTTCTGGTGTTCTATTGCACAGTAGAGTGACTATAGATAATGATAACATGCTGTATAATTGCCCCCCCCCAAAAAACCTAAAAGGATTTTGAATATTTTCATCATAAAGAAATAATAACTATTTGAGGAGATAGATGTTTACCTTGATTAGATATTACACAGTGAATAGATATATTGAAACATCAGTTGGTACCCTACAACTATGTACAATTTATGTATCATTAAAAATTCTAAGAATTCTGAAAACCAACAGAGTCAAAGTCAGCATTTTTAAATGTGTGCTATTTCTGCAGATTCCATGGGAAATGATTCTGCAGCCTTGCAACAGACATCATATACCTCATGTTTCCCAGAAAAGTAGAACAGGAGAACCATCCTTCTGTTCCTTTGCTTTCCGATCTTTAGAACATCACTTTTGGAGGTGACCCTCAGAATGAAGGAAAAGTGATAAAGAATAGATTCCAATACTCTCTTAATTGAAACATCTATAGATTTATTAGATGTGTCCAAATATCTACAATATGGTTTTATGAATTAAATTATTTGATATGTTTCTAATGCCAATATAAATATGACCTAGGAAATACTCCTAAATTTGACAAAAAGAATAAATGAGATATATTGTACAAAGGATTAGCTAATGTGACATTTAAATGGTACAAAATTACTATACAAATGTGAATACCCTTTTTAGATTTAGTTGGACACACAGCAGATAGTTCTTACAATTAATTTTGTTGGTAGGGGTGATCAACATACAAAGATTAAGATATTTAATCTATAAAATAATTATAATCAGAATATTTAATCTATAAGATATGTAACCAAACTACTTTAGGAATCCAAGTTCTAAATAATAATATCCTGGGGTTGGCACCATGGCATAGTAGGTTAAGACTCTGCTTGTGGTGCAGGCATCCCATATGGGCACCAGTTCATGTTCTGGCTGCTCCACATCCAATCCATCTCTTTGCTAATGGCCTGGGAAAGCAGTGGAAGATGGCCTAAGTGCTTGGGCCCCTGTACCTATGTGGGAGACCCAGAAGAAGCTTCTGGCTTCAGATTGGCCCAGCCCTGGCTGCTGCGACAATTTGGGGAGTGAGCCAGTGGATGGAAGACCTCCCTGTCTCTCCTTCTCTCTATCTGTAGCTCTGCCTCTCAAATAAATAAATAAATCTTTAAAATAACAATAATAATCTCCTCCATATCCACTGAGTTAGTTCTCATCCAAATGCTCTTTCACAGAATAACTTTAGTAAATTTCATCACCAATGTGGATCTCTTTGCTTTCTTTATTACCTAAACTCTTAGTTTTTCTATTTGATTTAATAAGACAGATGTCACTTCATTTGTATTCTTAGATGGTTCTAAGAGATTCTTTCTTAGTGCCCCACCCACTGCTCTGATTTCTCTTTCCTTTTCCTCTTCCCAAGGTCATACTCATCTTGTCTTCCTCAAAATGTCTTTGTTTAAATTTATGAAGTCCCCCTTGATTCTTAATATTTTGATATCTATTTAAGAAATTGCTGGTTATACCAAGGTCAAACTTTGAAACCTTGTGTTTATCTTTCAACTAAAAAAAAATAGCTTCTACTTTTTGTTATGATTTCTTTGTGACAGCAGTTATTTTGAACTGTGTTCTATAATTTCCGAATATTTAAGGACTTTTTCTAGATATTTGTCTAGTATTTTTAATTTAATTTCATTAGAATCAGAATATATTATCTGTTTTCATTTCCACTATATTTATTAAGACTAGTTTTATTGCCTAGCATATGGTACGTGGGGGAAATATTTTATATATACTTAAAAAGAATAACCATCATGCAGTTGTTGAGCTGAAGATTTATTGATGTCAATAGGGCCAATTTGGTTGATGATGTTCAGGTATTCTATATCTTTACTGATTTTCTGTCTTTAAATAACAGCTATTTTTGTGGACTTGTCTATAAAAATTTCCACCTTAGTTTTGTCAGTTATTGCCTTACATATTTTGAAGTTCTGTTATGAGGTAAATACAAAGTTAGAATTGTGTTTTTTGATTAATGGACCCTGTCATTATAAATTATCATCATTTCTGGTAACACATTTCTAAGCTATCGTTTATTTATTTGAGAGACAGAGGGAGAGAGAGCTCTAGCCACTCATTCACTTTCCAGATGCTCACAGTGAGTGGGGCTGGACAGGGCCAAGCTGAAGCTAGGACCCAGGAATTCAATCCAGGTCTGCCAATTGCTTGAACCATCACTGCTGCATCTCAGGGTTTGCATTAGCAGGAGGCTGGAGGTTGGAGCTGGATATTGAACTTGGGAACTCTGCAATAAGACATGGTTGTCTTAACTATTAAGCTAAACACTCACCCCCTCATAATATTCTTTATCCTAAAGTCTACATTGCCTGATATTAATGTAGCCATTTCTGGTTTTATTATAATTAGTGTTTACAGAATACTTTTTTCCTTTAGCCCATCTATGTATTTATATTTAGAGTGGGTTTCTCCTAGCATATAATCGAGGCATACTTTTTAATTTAATTGGACAACCTTAGCCAAGTTATTCCATCCTTAAACCTTTTACTTTCCATTTAATTTTTGATAAAGTTCTTTTAAAATTTATATTTTGTGAATTTTCTTTTTGTTACATCTTTATTTTCCTTTCATTTATTCTATTCTTTTGAATTAAATATTCTCTACTATTGTATGGTAGCATCTTTATTATTCTACTTAACTATTTGCTTTGTTTTTTTTTTTTTTTTTTTTTTTTTTGACAGGCAGAGTGGACAGTGAGAGAGAGAGACAGAGAGAGAAAGGTCTTCCTTTTGCCGCTGGTTCACCCTCCAATGGCCGCCGCTGCAGCCGGCGCACCGCGCTGATCCTGGCAGGAGCCAGGAGCCAGGTGCTTTTCCTGGTCTCCCATGGGGTGCAGGGCCCAAGCACCTGGGCCATCCTCCACTGCACTCCCTGGCCATAGCAGAGAGCTGGCCTGGAAGAGGGGCAACCGGGACAGAATCCGGCGCCCCAACCGGGACTAGAACCCGGTGTGCCGGCGCCGCAAGGTGGAGGATTAGCCTATTGAGCCACGGCGCCGGCTTGCTTTGTTTTTTAAATACTTGCTTTAGGACATATAATATGTATCTTTACCTTTATTAGTCTACCTTGAATTAACATTATACTGCATCCCATATTTTAGAAAAACCTCACCTTTCCGCCGGTGCCGTGGCTCAATAGGCTAATCCTCCACCTACCGGCGCTGGCACACCGGGTTCTAGTCCCGGTCGGGGCGCTGGATTCTTTCCCGGTTGGCCCTCTTCCAGGCCAGCTCTCTGCTGTGGCCCAGGAAGGCAGTAGAGGATGGCCCAAGTGCTTGGGCTCTGCACCCCATGGGAGACCAGGAGAAGTACCTGGCTCCTGCCTTCGGATCAGCGCGGTGCGCCGGCCGCAGCGTGCCAGCCATGGGAGCCATTGGAGGGTGAACCAACAGCAAAAGGAAGACCTTTCTCTCTGTTTCTCTCTCTCGCTATCCACTCTGCCTGTCAAAAAAAAAAAAAAAAAAAGTCACCTTTCCATTTTTCACATCCTATTGCTGTCATGCACCTTACTTCTATGTATGTTATAAATGCCACAACACATTGTTAATTTTTTTCCTTAAATAGTCTCTTGTTAAAATACATTTTAAAATAATAAAATTATTTAACATTTACTCATACATTTATCATTTCTGATATTCTTTGTTTCCTTGTGTAGATCCAAATTTGTATCTGGCATCATTTTCCTTCTGTGTTTAAGATTTCCTTTAATAATTCTTATCATGTAGGGCTACTGTCAATGAATACCTCAGATTTTGTCTGGAAAGGTGTTTGATTTACTTTTTTATTCTTTAAAGATACATTTTCCTGCATATAGGTATCTAGATTGGAGTATTTTTTCTTAGTATTTGAAACATATTTATTGCTTTTAACTTAACATTTCTTAAATAAGATTGTTTGTTTATTTGAAAGGCAGAGTGACAGAGGAGACACAGATTTTCCATCAACTGGTTCACTCCTCCAAGTGGCCACAACAGCCAGGATGAGCAAGGCCAAAGCCAGGAGCCAGGAACTCCATCCAGATCTCCCATGTGGGTGGAGGACCCCCTATAGTTGGTCAATTTCTGCTGCCTCCAAAATACATTAGCGGGAAACTAGACAGAGAGCACAGAGTAGCTGGAATTCAAACCAGTACACTTGGGATGTAGGCATCACAAACAGTGGCTTAACCCACTGTACCACAATGCACTCCCCTGACATAGAATTCTCTTTCCATTTTTTTTCCTTTAGTATATAACATATGCCCCCACCCCACCCCACGTATGGTGACATTAAAATTTTTTTATTATTGCTTTACAAGCAGGATGAGGAAACTTTTTTCTGTCAAGGGCCAATGGATATTTATGACATCATTTGTGGGCCATACAAAATTATCAACTCAGAAATTAGCCTGCTATAGATTTATTGAATTTCGAGTCCCACCTGCAGGGCCAGACCAAATTATTTTGCAAACTATATAACCCACAGGCCAGACATTCCCCACTCCTGCACAATTCGAGTGTGGTTTTCCTTATATTGCCTTTATTTTTTTCCTTATTTTACTTGAATTTTTCTTTAGCTTTTTAATTTACAGCTTTTCCTGAAATCTTATATTTATTAAGACTAATTAAAAAACCCTCAGCTGGGGGCCAGTGCCATGGCATAGTAGGTTAAGCTTCGGCCTGTGGTGCCAGCATCCCATGTGGGCACTGGGTTGAGTCCTGGCTGCTCCACTTGTGATCCAGCTCCCTGCTGATAGCATGGGAAAGCGGTGCAAATGGCCCAAGTGTTTAGACTGCTGCACCCACATAGGAAACCTGGAAGAAGCTCCTGGCTTCCAGCTCATGCCATTGCAGCCATTTGGGGGGTGAACTAGTGGATGGAAGACCTCTCTCTCTCTCTCTCTCTCTCTGAACCAGCGGATGATGGGGATGATGGACGATCTCTCTCTCTCTAATTCTGTCTCTCAAATAAATAGATAAATCTTTAAAAAAAAAAGTGGCTGGTAATTTCATCATCTCTGTGTGATTGTTTCTTCCAATATCTTTGTGATTTCCAATTAGACATTGGACATTGTAGGTGTGACATTGTTGAGTGCCTGAACCACACTATCCTCCATTAAAACAGGTAGTTGTGGATCATCCTGAATTCTTTAAAAACTTGTTTTAGGTTTTTTCAAGGATGGATCTAACTTATACTAGAGTTAGTCTGGCCCTACTACAATGCCATGACCCTTCTGAAGTCTGTACTGAAGGCTCCCTGTTTTTTGATGATCTCCCCCCCCCCCATTTCCCTCTCTCCTCCCACTCCCTGGCTATTTTAGGCACATATATGTCTCCCAGCCTTGAGTGAGCTTAGGGAATTTTTTAGATCCCTTATAGTTATTTTCCTTTTCTGGTTGTGTATTATTCTATTCATATGCAGCCTACAATTCAACAAAAGTAAAAAATGATTCCCATGACAATTTCTGAAGCTCTGTAGAACTGCTTGCTTTCTGGGGTTCTGTCCTCCAGACTGGAGCTGCCTTGACATTCCCCATCTTTATTCTCTGTCTCCTCAATTCAGTGAGACCACTGCACTTAGAGTGGGTTGGCCCTTCCTGCACTCTAGTCTAGAAGTTGTTTCCAGGAGCAACAAAGGAGTGATCATTGAGAGGACTTCATTTGTTTGCCTTCTGTTTGGGAAAACAGCTTGGCACTTCTGATCCATTTTCTGAGAACAGCTACTCCATATTTTCTCCAGTTTTCTAGTTACTTATGGTAGGAGGGCAAGTTGAGTTGTTCATAGTAGGATGCCAGGTCATGGTCAGAACTGGAAGTTTCCATACTATAATTTTTAATCAAAATATAGCCTATATACAGAAAAGTACAGAAGTCCTACCCACTCAACCTAAGAACACTGTCCTGAAGTGAATACACCCATGTAAATCAGATTCCCAGAACACGATCAGTGCCTCAGAAGTCCTCTAGTCCCCTTCAGTTCATAACTTCTTCCCAGCAAGGGTGACCATAATCCCAATATCCACCACCATTGGTTGGTTGTGACTTCTTTTGAACTTTATTGAAAGGAAATCATACCATATGTACTCTTTTAGGTCTGTGTTTCTAATTCAATATTATGTTTACGAGATTCATCCATTTTGTTTCATGTAGCAATTTTTTTTCATTTTAATTGTAGTGTAATAGTTTGTAGAAATCATAAATACTGATGTTGTGGGCATTCTTATACATCTCTTGCTGAATACATGTACCTCGTACTGTTGGATGTATTCCTAGAAGGAAATTTCTGTGTCATAGGGTATGTGTGTGTTCAGTTACGGTAGATCCTGCCAAGCATTTCTCCAAAGTAGCTTTACTGATTTATAGTTTAGAATATATGAGAGAGTTGATTCTGGTACATGTACTGTAATATTGCACTAGGGGTATAATGGTGGTTAATTAACTTGAGAACCATTTCATATGTTGGTTATATGAAGTGAATAAAGCTTCCACCCACCATAACTCTAACTAAGGTGTTTTTTTGACAGGCAGAGTTAGAGAGAGACAGAGAGAAAGGTCTTCCTTTTCCATTGGTTCACCTCCCAAATGGCCGTTACGGCCGGCGCACTGCGGTGATCCAAAGCCAGGAGCCAGGTGCTTCTCCTGGTCTCCCATGTGGGTGCAGGGCCCAAGCACTTGTGCCATCCTCCACTGCCTTCCTGGGCCATAGCAGAGAGCTGGACTGGAAGAGGAGCAACCGGGACAGAATCCGGTGCCCCAACCGGGACTAGAACTCAGGGTACCAGCGCCGCTGGTGGAGGAGTAGCCAAGTGAGCTGCAGCGCTGGCCTCTGAGTTTTAAAAGTTATTTACATGTTCTGAATATGAGTCCTTTCTCAATAAACATGTTGCAAGTATTTTCTCCGACCCATGGTTTCCCTTTTTTTTAAAAAAGATTTATTTATTTATTTGAAAGTCAAAGTTACACACAGAAGGAGAAGGAAAGGGGGGTGGTCTTCCATCTGCTGGTTCACTCCCCAGTTGGCCTCAATGGCCAGAGCTGTGCCAATCTGAAGCCAGGAGCCAGGAGCTTCTTCTGGGTCTCCCACACAGGTGCAGGGGCCCAAGGGCTTGGGCCGTCTTTTACTGTTTTCTCAGGCTATAGCAGAGAGCTGGATTGGAAGTGGAGCAGCTGGGACTCAAACCAGCGCCCATATGAAATGCCTGCACTGCAGGCGTTGGCTTTACCTGCTATGCCACAGTGCCAGCCCCTGCCCCTGCCTTTTTTTTTTTTTTTTTTTGTAGTTGCTCATTTGGGGAATTTTTTAAATGAAACCATATTTATTTATTTGTTTTTCTACATAGCACTTTCTATGACCTGTTTTATAAATTTTTATCTATAACAAATTGATGACAATAGTCATTGACAATTTTGCTAAAAATCTGTTATCTTTTTTCAAGAAAAATATTTAAAAAGTATAGTCACACACACACACATACACACACACACACTCACCCACACACCCACACATACACATGTCTGTGCTGGATCAGTCCCTAAGTGAACACAATATATGGGGGTGAGCCAGACCAAAGCCAAGGGCAAAGAATTCCATCCAGCCTCCCATGTGGGTGGCAGGGACCCAAGTAATTGGGCCATCTTCTGCTGCTTCCTCAGGTGCATTAGCAGGGAGCTAGATCATAAGTGAAGAAGCTGGGACTTGATCTTAAATCTTATTCCATTGGTCCATTTGTTTTCTCTTGTGCCAATATTGCATTTTCTTCATTACTATAGCTTTGGCATCTTGATACATGGTAGTATAAGTCTTTCTACTGTGTTCCTTATCATGAATGTTTTAATTTTTTGTTTATCTGTCAGTTTTAATATTATCAATTTCCATGAACATATTATATTTGTATCTATCATATTGTAATTTCAAACTATTTACTTTTGTATCTCTAGGTACCAGTATGTGCCTTGTATATAGAAAATTCTCAGTATATGTTCTGAATCAAGTACTGAGTATGACACAGCCTATGAATAGCTGAAGTTTACATAAAAACAGGATCAATCCACATCAGTGTAGGGCAAGGTCCACTGGGCCACACTTTCTAGTTTATGCGCTATGTCAGGAGGCTGCTGAGGATCTGATTTTTAAGAATGCATTAGGGCCAGCACCGCGGCTCAATAGGCTAATCCTCCGCCTGCGGCGCCGGCACCCCGGGTTCTAGTCCCAGTCAGGGTGCCGGATTCTGTCCTGGTTGCCCCTCTTCCAGTCCAGCTCTCTGCTGTGGCCCAGAAGTGCAGTGGAAGAAGGCCCAACTGCTTGGGCCCTGCACCTGCATGGGAGACCAGGAGAGGCACCTGGCTCCTAGCTTCGGATCAGCACAGTGTGCCGGCCACAGCAGCCGTTGAAGGGTGAACTAACGGAAAAGGAAGACCTTTCTCTCTCTCTGTCCACTCTGCCTGTCAAAAAAAAATTTAAAAACCCAAAAAAAAACAAAAACAAAACCAATAATGTATTAGACCTAAAAATCAATTAGCCATCTTATAGAACAGTTGAAAGCAAACTGATCTACCTTCCCGTAGGATAGTTTGTAATCATGGGTGAGTAACTACATGTAATTTTTTCTGTTAATCATTATTATGTAACCAATATTTTTTGAGCAAATAATGAATTAAATGTAGTTGATGTTGTGATTTCTTTTAAATTTATATTCCATAAGTGCTATAATTTTCCCCTAAAATAAAAGTGCTTCTCTTTTATTTCTGTACCTTTTGTCTATGTGGTTATCTGTGAAACCCAAGCTGAAACAATGGAGGTAAAAATAATGAGAATGTTCATCTCCCAGGGATGCTTAAAGGAGCTCTGGTGGGAAGTCTCTGTTTCAGAATGGCCCAATTTTTTTAAGAGCTATGTTGCCTTCTCAACACACGACGTCTCCTCAAATCATACCCACCTGAGTTTGTTAAAAGATTCTGTTATGGTGGCTGTCCTGATTATAAGACTATTTAACTTGCCATGATTAACAAATGATGTAAATATGAACATGGTTTGACCTGATCCATATATTTAGAGATACAACCACATCCTTGCCTCTTAATGTGACCATAACATTTCAAAAGGAGTCCATTTTATAATTCTAACTTTTCTGTGGAAATAAAATTGCATCTGATACAAGAAATTATTTTAGTTGAGTTCTTAATATCTTCAGGCATAGGCGTCTACATTAGGGTAGATACATTACTTAAAGAGAGCATTTTGTCTTGCTATGATTGAAGGTAGAATAAAAATTCTTCCGAGATCAGACGAGATTGGGCGCATTCAGGGTGGTATGGCCGTAGACGTGCCAGGGGATTCCAATACAATCCCATCAAGGTTGCATGTACCAATGCCATCTCACTAGTCCAAGTGATCAATTTCAGTTCACAATTGATCACACTGATAGGTCTAAGAGTCAAAGGGAGCACACAAACAAGACTAGTGTCTGCTAATACTAACTGATAGAATCAAAAAGGGAGAGAATGAGCCAACATGGGAAGTGGGATACACAGCAGACTCATAGAATGGCAGATGTCCTAACAGCACTCTGGCCTCAGAATCAGCCCTTAAGGCACACGGATCTGGCTAAAAAGCCCATGAGAGTATTTCAGGCATGGAAAGCCAAGACACTCTGGCAAAAAAAAAAAAAAAAAAAAAAAAAAACCACCTAAATGAAAGATCTCTATGAGTGAGATCCCAGTGGAAAGAATGGGCCATCAAAGAAGGAGGTACCTTTCTCTGAAGGGAGGAGAGAACTTCCACTTTGACTATGACCTTGTCTAAATAAGATCGATGTCGGCGAACTCAAAAGGCTTCCATAGCCTTGGCAATTCATGACTAGAGCCTAGGGAGATTACTGACGCCATAAACAAGAGTCCCAAATTGTTAAATCAACAACAGGAGTCACTGTGTACTTACTCCTCATGTGGGATCTGTCATTAATTTGTTGTCCAATGTGAAGTAATGCTATAACTAGTACTGAAACAGTATTTTACACTTTGTGTTTCTGTGTGGGTGCAAACTGATGAAATCTTTACTTAATATATGCTAAACTGATCTTCTGTATATAAAGAGAATTGAAAATGAATCTTGATGTGAATGGAAGGGGAGAGGGAGCAGGAGCAGGAGATGGGAGGGGTGTGAGTGGGAGGGAAGTTATGGGGGGGAAAGCCATTGTAATCTGTAAACTGTACTTTGGAAATTTATATTTATGAAATAAAAGTTAAAAAAAAAGAATAAAAATTCTTAAAGTTAACATAGTATCTGGAAGAAATCTTATCTGGACTACTTCCCCAATATAGCAAAACTTCAGAACTTGCTTCTTCAGCTACATTTTGCGTCCTGTGTTTATTTGACTGATTTCCAGAGTTGAAATTAGCAATCAAAAAAGAAAAGTTTGGAGACATGACAAAACAAAATATCTTCAGGACATCTATAAGAAATAAGAGCTTTAGTGGTAGTGCAATTTCATTTACAGAGAATGAACTTCATTGGCAAGAGATTACTTTCATTCATCACCATTATTTGTCTTTTTGTCTTTAAGTATGTGATATAATAGTGTGGTCTGTGGTCTTTGGTAAGGAAACATTTTGATTGCAAATCAAGTGAGTGTATAACTCTGATTGAATTTAAATTCCTACTGTCTGTTTTTTGGCCTCCTGAATAATTACCAATAATTTGGTCCTTGGATGTTTCAGGCCAATGGAGAGATGGATAAATGGATAGATGAATGGAAGGAAGGATGGAGGAGGGAGGGAGGAAGAGAGGGAGAAAGGGAGGGAGGGAGGGAGGGAGGGAGGGAGGAAGGAAGGAAGGAAGGAAGGAAGGAAGGAAGGAAGGAAGGAAGGAAGGAAGGAAGGAAGGAAGGAATCCTAGAGTGATTGTGTGTGAGAGAGACACCTTGGATATTTCAAGTCTTCGGACTGCAAAAAAACCCTTCTATGTACCTATTGGTATACAGATATTTCTATATAAGTTATAGCTGTATAATATCGAGAAGGAATTTTAAAAGGTCAGAGACAGAGAAGTTGCTGTGGACACAGGAAGTGCCATTGTGGAATTCTAACCCTGAAGTAGTATGTCATCCTAATGTCAATTTGTTGTGTCTCCTAGCAGGTGTTCACACAAATGTTAAAATGCACTTAGAATTAATTCAGTGCTTCTAAAAATGGCTTAGGAGTTTTTGCTCAAAAAAGATGACTCCATAAACATATCATGTCGACACATATGCCAAAAACATAATAGAAACCCAAACTAATGAATAATCCCCTAACTTCTAACCTGGAAATAGCTGTTTAAATTACATTATGAGGCAGTTTAAAATGAAGTATTATACTTAAATACTGGGAAGGATTTGGTGAAGAAATGTTGGTTTGAAAGGATTTCAAGGGAACTTTATTTTTGGAGAGCATTATAATGTTAATTTATCTTATGTTTTTGATATTAGTATTTCTAGGAGCAGTGGGAGGGATGTGAAGTCTTAGTGTTGTCTCTGTGTTGGACTGTACCTCCTTTCACCCTGTTTCTCTGCTTTAGTTACTGGAAGTTCTGACTGATCACATAAAACCTTTTTTCACAGAGGAGGGTTGTTAAAAAGAGAGAAAAATTTATGTGTCTTACACTTAAAAGGATCTTTTGGGCTTTTCCTTTTACAGCTTCTTTCTTTCCATTTGGATTTTTTTTTTCTGTGTGTGAATGTTTTTCATTAGTTATTTTCAAAGGTAATAAAGATGTGTGACATAGTTACAGTTTCTGAATTTTTTCTATTTTTGTAGTTGTGTTGGTTTCTGATCATTTGCAATGAGAAAGTAAGAAATTTTTTTGTCTTAAATCGAAGGTTATTTCTCAGAATGTCTCTCGGTTCATACGATTATTGTGGACAGTATATCTTGCCCTTGGTGAAATCCCTTTAAATCCCCCTCGTCGAGTTTTCTTGTCCTGCAGTTTTGCAAACAACTCTGATTCAAGTCCAGCCAATTCCCTAGATCCAGGTTGGGAGTCTATAGTAAGTTTTGTTTTTTTTTCAGGAAGGATTTAAATCAACTTAAGGATGATAGCTTTTCAGTAAGTTATTTAGGAAACTGGGATGTTTGAGAAATACTTGCTTATCATTCTGAGTTTGTCATTTTGAGTGAATCTGTGGCGTCCCACAAACTGTCCCTTGATTATAGTCAAGACATATGATTTTGGGGTGGGTGACCCATGGGTCTGACTGTAGTGGGGCTGTTTGTGGACATCTGGAGCTCAAAGTATGTCTAACATCTGCTCTACTGATGTTTCGGATTTTTTTGCAACTTTTTCAGTTCAATCTCTATAGTAAATCTTATGGTATAAGAAAGCTGGCTTGAGCTAAGGAACTTATGAGGCTTTCGATTTTATATTCCTTTGTCAAGAATCTTCATCTGCATCACAGAGTCACATAAGGATTCTTTATCTTGTCCCTCGGGTCTCATGTCTTGAACATTATTGATTCTCATACCCCAAAAGTGATGCTAAATCACATACCTATACCCCAAGAACTGTTATAGTCATAAAATGGCAAAAAGCAATAGGATTATGATGCCAGTTTGAACTTTTGAGATGAGAACTTTTAACATACTCTGAATTTCAGATTAAAACATTTAACATTCTAACTGATTGGAAAGAAAATCTGCATTGTCTGAATTTTCATTTTTGTCTAAATATTTTAAATTTTCTACAAATGGCAAAATGTAAAGCTAATGTAACTCCTGGATTTTTGTAAGATTAACATTATGTTTATCAGGAACTTAATTTTCTCAATAAATGCTATTTGATTAGGACCCATTCAAACCAAAGATGCCAGCAGTTTAGCTCTGTTCTAGTGATGTTGTTTCAATCAAGAATTGAAGAGTCTTTCATTGCCTTATTCATTTGTTTATTTACCTATTCAACAATGTCAAAATGCCTCCCATGAAGCATACAGTGTGACAGATCCTGAGGACAGAAATATTAACAGCACATGAATTATGTTTTTGAGGAGCTTATAGTTTGGTGGGGGAAGGGAACAGATGTGGACAAAATTTGTTAAAAGAAACAAGATGTAAACAAGGATGTAGAAGGGGTTTAACTCTTTGGGCTTGTATGGATGGCATTCAGAGGCAGATAAGAAACAGAGGGCATCCCACCACTCATGACAAGAGGGCCGGAGTCAAACAGTACCTACCTAGGTTTTCTAGACTGAAAATCATGAGGCCCACAGAGAAGAAAGAGGGAAAGAATAGAGGTGAATACCTGTGTGGGGACTGGACACATCATTATCGAGTTTTTGTCAGCCCCTGAAAGAGTGAAAATAATGGATCAGCAACATCAGATATGCGTGGAAAGTGAAGAGAAACTTGAAGCAGAAAGAGCCATGACAGAGGATATTATTAAATTCCAGATAAGACATACTATTAAAAGTCTGGCATTTGATAAAGACAGTAGAAGTAGAAAAAAGCAGAGATTTTGAGGGAAGTAGAGGGGTTAGAAATCCTAGGATTTATAGACTGCTTGAATGTGAGGGACTAGGGGAATCTAGAATAAAACCCAAGTTTGTGACTTGAATTATTGCATTTAGAATATATAGTTAGGGACTGAAAAAAGGAACAAGGCGATGGTGGGGTAGGGAGAGAGGTGAGATATGGTTTTCTGCTAAGACTGGGAGCAGAAGCCTCTGAAACTTCCAAACACTCAGTTGGATGGGGCTGTCCAGGAGATAATTTACAGTCTGGGTCTAGGGCAGAGAGATCAGATCTAGATATATAGATTTGCAAGTCAACAGTGCAAAGTCAGTAGTTATCAGCTAATTATTTTAATGATTGCTATAATTCTGTCAGGGCCTCTGCCCATACTTTCAAAATCAATTGAACTTTAAATTTATAGTATTTAAACAAAAGCAACAGTTTATGCCACAATGGCATACGATTAGATAATATCTTTCTTGTGTTTCAGTAGACTACTGCCAACATATCACCTTCTCTCCAGTTGTTAAAACGTATATTTAAAGGAAGCGCCAATCAAAACTGTGTTGGAAATATGTTGTACTTTTTTTGCTAGCACAGTATGAATAGCTTTGAAGAATATATGCACAAGAAAGAATGAGGAAAACTTATATTGATTACTTCCTTTGGTGGGGTATAAAATCAATTAATTTTTGAGAGGACAAGGGTTAAATAGACCAAATGAGAAAAGATCTCTTCAAGGGACAACATCTGAGTTCTTTTCCAGGTAATTTTATTATCCCCAGGACTCTATTAGCATTGTCAGAGGTCACCCATACTGACGACAATTCAGATCTTTAGATCTCTGTCCTTTTCTCTGTGAAAGTGTTTCATATTGCTGAGAAACTGGGAAGTGCTTTAATCAATAGCTGCTGCTGTTGCTGCTTTTAATCTGAAAACCACCTTTTACTCCTTTATTTTCGCAAATATTACCGAAAGTTTTGGACAATTCTTCCCTATGCACCCAGGGATGCAGCCAGCAATGTCCCCCCAGGGTGTGATTCTTGGTCAACTTGACTCTGACAAATTATTTAGAGATGCTGATTAAGTTACATGGGGGCCATGACCTTCAGGGCCTTTGCTGATTTGTCATGTGGTTACTGGTCATTTTCCAAGGTCAATAGGCAAGGGGGCAGTGTTAAGAGAAGCCATCCTATGGTATGTGATATGGTTAGAGACAGCATGCTGAACTCTTGTCATGAAAGGGGACATGGAGTGGATCACAGCCAAAGCTAATGTCTGAAAGTGTGATGATACCTTAAGAATGTCACAGCAGGAACTTCAATAGCTGTTCAATTAAAGTCAGATGTCCCACCAGGGGAAGGGACACGGTACGCATCACAACAAGCTAAAGGGTGTAATCTTTTCCCTTTGGAGCATCTTACTCACATGGCCATCCAGTTCTTAGTTAGAGGAGCTTGTTCCATGACAAAATGAGCAGTATCATTTTCTGGTGCCCTAGCACAATGTCCAGGATAGATTTTGTGTGCTTATCTTATCTTTTGGTTACAGAACTGTCTCTATGATGCCCTCATCTAGCCCTGTCCACCTCTTTTGCTGTGCTGCTGCTGTAATTATGTTTTGAAAGAGAAGAGAGAGTGTGGGAGTTTGCCCTTCTTAAAGACAGGTTAATTCTAGACATGGCTTTACATGTTGACATTTCCCAGTTAGCTCACAGCTCATAGTAGAATTCTGTTGAAACTGTGCCATGATATACTGCCAGCAAGTGGGAGTGGTGAAAAATCCTCGGAAGGCTAGTGACGGCTAAAATAACACAAAATAGGACTGCTGTCATCACCTGTTTTGACAACACAGACCTTACCAAAAGAGCAACAAGAAGACCCCTATATATTTAATAGTATTTTAAGGAGGAATAGTTAACTTGCATCATGCTGATCGCTTTTAGGGTGAAAAAACAGTGTTTTTTTTTTCTTAAGGAAACTAAATCTTCTTATATTAAACAAGCTGACCACCGGATGGTTTACCTACCCCTTTTATTTATTTTTATTTTAAATGCCTTGTCTCTCTTATTCCTTGCAGTTTGAAATCAACTTTCAGTTTCTTTCCTTCAGGGAAAAGACAATCATTTCGTCCTTTAAAGTACTTGCTTTGTGTAATAGCCAAATTTTAGGGAAATATAAATTAAAACCACTTGCTGTGATTAAATCAGAAACTAACAAATACTTCCATGCATGCAACATAACTACTTTTTTTTTTTACTGACATGACTATTTGGTGTAAGATACCCTATTTGTAAAATGTTTGCATTTGGCTCATCATAAAAGGTGTTTTCTTTTTTTCTCTGAAAATACCAATTAGCCCTGATTATGTGTTGTCACTCACTTTATGTTCTTTTTCCAATGCAAAGAAAAAATAAACAAAACACAGAAGTTGGTCTTAAATATCAAAGATCAAACAAGATGAGGGAAGAAAAATCCATTACCCTATGGACTCTTGGAAATTAAAATACAAAAGCTTTATGAAACAGCACTGCTTTATGTAATGTTGTTGTGAAGCAGAGGCAAAAGCCTGTTTATATTAATCATCCTTTCCTGTAGCTTCCATTGGCAAGCATGCAGCATTTCAGCTGTAAGAGCTTACCTTACCAGTGTTTTCTGTCACTGGGTAGAACTGGAAAATGTTCCACTAACCCCAAATATACCAGATGGAGACTACACTGTCTTCTAAAGCACTGGCAAATCATTTATTAATTTTCATTATGGTGATTAAAACCAGTCAGCTATAAGGGAATCTGGGAGAAAATTAAACATGTATTTATTCTAAACTGGAAGTTTTCCTTAAAGTCTTCATTATTTTTAGAAAGTTTATATTCATTTGTTCTTGTTCCACTTCTGCAAATTTCAGTGTACTTAGCAATTAGCTGTTGGGTAGACCTGAGTTGGAAAAGTTATTTCTTAAAGGAAATCCTCATATAATTGTAATTGTACCATATTATTAATGTTATTATATAACTTACTAGCACACAGCTTTGTACTATGTTAAATAATCACATACTGAAATGTTGGATATATCTTGGAGTCTTTTGACCTTTTTAGGATATTCCTTGAGCCTTAAGTTTTAGTAATAGTTCAGAATTTTCTGATTTATTTCATTGTGAATTTCTATGTCTATTAAAGAATACCCACGTGGTGCTTCCTATTCATATTTAAATTATACCTTGGCATTTAAGATAATTAGAACTTTATGTTTTCTGTGATTAACTTACTCCAATGACAATTAAATGATCATAAAAGGCTCTTTTGATAGCATGTGATTTATTCTAAGTTATGAAGTTTCTCCACCCAGACTTGTCCCCTGTTCTTCTTCATACAATTCATGGTGGAAAGGGCTGTAAACATCTACTTATACAAGTCATTCTTACACTTCAGAACTCAGTTCAGACATTACTACTTCTACCTGTATTGTAAGGATTTTTTTCTTCCTAGGAAACAGTTTAAATTTCAACTATCTAAATAATACCATGGTACTTCAAAAAGTTCATGGGTAATGAAATTAAAAGATTGGTTTATTTTGGTGCAAACTTTTTTTTGACATCCTTGCATAGTATTTTTTATAATATGCATTTTCCATGAACTTTTTGAAGACCCCCTCATATATAACTTAATACATTAGTCTTTCCATGTGTTTTATATTGCTTTCTGGCCTTTAAACTTATAATGTGTCACTTTAAAGTTTTTTGATATGGAAAGAAAAAAAGATGATTTCAAAATAATGAAAACAAATTTTTCTATTGTTCCCTTGCAATAGAACTAATTTTCTTAGCTAATGGGTAGGTGGAAGGACAGCCCCCATAGATGGTTACTGCGGAGAGGAAGGAGAAAGGTTGGAGGGAGGCCTCCTATCCAGGAATTCATTCTTTCACCAAAAATGTTATGATGGAATAGATAAAATGTTTCTTGTTCTCAAGGTACTCACAGTCTAGCTCAAATAGAAGAAAACTGGAACATAGATATGTGAATAGAAAATTAGAATCCAATGTAATCCATTACTTAAGAGATAAGTTGGGCACCTAACCTGACCTGGCAGTCCAGGTTTTTTCAGTTGCCTAAGGAGGAAAGAATTTGGCTAAGAAAAAACTAGATGTTAGCCACTTAAAATCTGTGCAAACACCTGGGGAAACTTTTGCCTATGAAAAAAATTTATGTCTCAAACATTACTTTTTGTGTATTAATTTCAAAATAATCTATTGATCTGTCATAAATTATAAGCTATATCAATTTAAATTAAAACTGAAAGTAGATACCTCTTTTTGTGCCTTTCTAAAGAGACTTGTATCTGATTCCAGTAGTATAGTTGTCATAATCCACTAGGATTTGTGTAGCATCTGCGGTTTGTATGGTGGTAGCTGGGGAAGCAGAACGTGGAGAAAGAGCATGGACTCTAGAGTTAGACTGACTTGGACTTGGATTCAGGTTCTGCCATTCACCCTCAGTGACCCCAGGCACCATTCCTGCCACATCCCCATTCTGTGACAACTGTGTGACTATAAGGGGAGAATTCTGTAGATTGCTTAGTACAGTATTTGCACAATAAATGTTAACTGTTTTTTGAATGATCAAAACAATGCATCAACATTACTGTCACAGATTCTTAGAAGTTAGTGACATAGGTCTAATCATGCCTACAAACAAATTCTTGTGGTAAAACAATTTTCTTGGCGATGGGTAGATGATTTGTTAGTTTTTAATCCTCAGGATACATTTTGGACTTAAGGTAGATATTTACAATAAGAAGTATATATAGCATATGGCACAGAGGACTTTTTTAAAGATTTTATTTACTTGAGAGGTAGAGTTACAGACAAAGAGAGGGAGAGATGGAGAGAGGCCTTCCATCTGCTGGTTCACTCCCCAAATGGCCACAATGGCCAGAGCTGAGCTGATCTGAAGCCAGGAGCCAGGAATTTCTTCTGGTTCTCCCATGCAGGTGCAGGGGCCCAAGCACTTGGGCCATCTTCCACTGCTTTCCCAGGCCATTGCAGAAAGCTGGATCAGAAGAGGAACAGCCAGGACTAGAACTGGCACCCATATGGGATACAGCACTGAAGGTGGAGGATTAACCTACTGCACCACAGTGCCTGCCCAAGAGGACATTTTATAAACATAAATTCAAAATAATAACTAGAGATAATCAAAATTAAATGTCCAATAAAAAAATGCATATTTTTATGATGGTTTAGGAAGTCAAATTCAGTTTAGACTAGAGAGTGGTTAAGAGATTGGAATTTAGAGTCAAAGTGATTAGGTTTTATTTGGTTTTCTACTGCTGTGTAACAAGTCACCCCAAAACTTAGTAGCTTAACATGACAGCTATTTTACTATCACTCATAATTCTGTGGGTTATGTGGTCTCACATGGGCAGTTCTGCTGGTTTCCATTGGGATGTTTCATGCAGCTGCAATTAGATGGTGGCTGGGGTTGTGATGGCCATCATGACTCTGGTGTGTGGCTGGTGGCTAGTACTGGCCCTTGGCTGGGACTAGAGTGCCTATGTTTTTCTTCGAGGGGCTTCTCTATGTGATTGGGCTTTTCCAAATGTGACAGGTTTCCTAGGAGAGCCAAATGTCAATGTGCACGTGGTTTATTGAGCCTCTGCTTACATAACACAGTGTCCCATCACCCAGAGCAAGTAACATGATGAAGCCTGGAATCAAGGCAGAAGGGCCCTCCACCAGGCCCAAGATATCAGCGTAACTGTCTACTACAGAATTGGAGCTCAACCCTGCCCTTTAATAGCAGTTAACCTGGGGCAAGTCACTTCTCCTTCCTGTTCCTCAGTCTTCTCAATAACTTAGGAAAACAATTGGAATTCTCATCAGAGTGCTGTTATGAATATTGTATCAGTAGTGAGTTGAGGGAATAATATATGTAAAATGTGTGTAACAGTTTTGGGTATACTAAAGCACATAATACAGTAAGTCAGTTTTAGTAATGGTAGTGGGATAGTAGTAGTTGTCATAAGAGGAATAGAACTATTATTATTAATAGCAGTAATAATAGTAATAGAAGAAATATCATCTTAGGAATAGAATATGCACGTTTTGTAACAACTACTGAGCTTTAGAAATTATGATATGATGACTGTTAGAAAACTAACAGGTCAAATTTGGATTTCCTTTTTTATCCTTTGATCACACTAAAAACTAATAAAATTTTCATCACAGTTCAAGGGAATAGAAAACACCCTGAAAGGTACATATAATTTACTTACAAAAGAAGCAAATTTATAAAATATAATAAAACAATCTTATATTTAAAGAATGAATTTAAAGAGCTCTTCCTGGTTCAGTTAAGAATTTTACAGATCATTAACTATTTGACAGGCTGTTCAATGAAGAAAGGACTATAATTCCAAAATAAGCCACTAATGAATGCTTAGACGTCTATGATACTTCTAGAATACCACAAACAGAAGCTAAGAAATGATTAATATCTTTGTGATATGTCCTGGAATAAAAACAGCCACCTAATCCCCCCAGGTAATAACCTCAGAAATATTCTCAATTCCCACATCAACTTCTAAATATTTTTCTGGTTAATCCTTTTTTCTTGATTCCCACCACCACTTTACAGTTTCAAACACTGACTGTTTCTCATCTAAGTAAGTTTTGTAGAAGCTTCCTTCCTAACTGGGTTTACTACCCTGCTTTCTAGTTCTGCAAAAAGAGCCGTTGTTCTCAGAAAGAACAGAGGAGGTCCTATTGCTACAATACCATGTCTCAACTCCCATCACTTTGACAACTTCGTTTTTCATGCCTATAAATTCCAAACTGCTCAACAGGACACTCAAAACCCTCTATAATTTTAAACTTCATAGATAATGAGTAGTAGTGGTTTTTAAATGAAAGAATGACCCTATGTGCAGTCTGTCAGAAACTATGAAGTATAAGAAGTATCTGTTGGTTTCCTGAAATAAGAATGATCCATGATATTCTATCTACTTACACTTGCATTGCTTCCTAGTTTATATGAATATTTAAGGTACAATAAGTAATAGCTAATTTGTTAGGTCTGCTTCTCCAAATAAGAGCATTTGGAAGCTTAATATACCTAACTAGTTGAGAATAACACTTACTTACCTTGACATTGTGTTATCACAAGTTTTATAAAGGAACAGCAACAACCTTCATGAATGCTGTGAGTTCCATAGTGAAAATTGTTGAAAAGCATAGTAAAAAATGTTGAAAAGTTTCTTGGAATGATATTGCCAGTGTTGGCATTTTGCTAGCAACATTTGTAATATGCTTCCACTTTAAAAATCTGTATATCTTGTTTCATGGTGTTATTAGTTGTTGGTGGTTTGCTGATGACTGATAAAATGTAGGAGGTCTTCTTTTTTTTTCTTGATGTGAATGGAATGGGAGAGGGAGCAGGAGATGGGAGGGGTGCGAGTGGGAGGGAAATTATGGGGGGGAAAGCCAATGTGATCCACAAACTGTACTTTGGAAATTTATATTTACTAAATAAAAAAATGGAAAAAATGTAGGAGGGGCACTGGACACGTCTTTGTAAGAAATTTACAAGAGAAATGCTTGTATGTATTTTATTCTTTTAAACTGTGCTTAGTTAATAGCCTTTGTCATCAGTATTTTTTCTTCTTTTGCATTCTCATCCACTCTAGCTTTATCTGACATTCTGTCCTGAATGGAAAAAAAAAAAAAAACCTGAATTTTGAATAACACTTTCTGTATTTCTGTGTGTCCTAAAAAGAGACTAAAAGAGACTATCTAAGACTTGCCTGTTGAGAATGAGCTGTAAGGTGCTGAGACTGAGAATTTGGACTTAACTCTAAAAGGCTCACAGCCCATGCAGATTGATGCTCCTTGTTAGAACATGCAAGAATGATAGGAAACGGACTTAAAAAGAATTCTGTCAGAATGTGGCTGTTTCCGGGAGTTTTGTCGTGGGTCTTTTTTCTTCTCACTTTCAGCCTGCCCTCAATAGTCTCATCTCCTCAGTGGCCACCCGCATGCACATGGTTCCAATGTATACCACCTCACCTGGATGTCCAGTGCGTCCCTCACAGTCAGTGTGCTGATGACTGGATTCATTAGTGTCACCTCGAATCTTTCCTTCAGAGCATGCTACCATTACCTACCACTCACAAGCCTCATGTGTCGATGCTTTCTTACTCTGATTCTCACAAATTCCTCTCTTCCTCTACCTCTAAAGTGTCCTCAAGTCCCTCTATGTTCCCTGTCATTTTCCCACCGAGTCATGACAACGCTTGCTGAGTTTATCCATTAGTCTCTTCCTTAGCAGCCCCACCTCCAGGTAAACAATCACCCCAACACCCCAACCCTAATCTGTTCTTTTCCCTGCAATCTGAGGCTGAAAGGCTAATGCATTTATTGTGCTGGTTACTCCTCTTGCACATTTTCATTGTTTTCTTATCTTATTTGGTATAAATTTTGTGCTCTGTAACATAGCTGGAAAAGGCTCCAGTATCTAGCTAGCCCCCTACATAACACTCTATCCCTACTTCATAGACAACCACCATAACACTCTACACGGACTCCAATATGATATCTGCAAGCCACATGTGGTTATTTAGATTTAAATTAATTAGAAGTAAATGAAAACAAAATACTATTTCTTTGGCCATACTAGCCACATTTTATGCACTCAATAGCCACAAGATGGTAGTGCCTATAATATTGAATAGCAAAGATTATAAGATATTTCCATTATTGCAGAGGCTTCTGTTATATAACACTGCATATGTGAAACACTTGTCATTTCTTGCAACATGGCCTTTTATCCTTTGTCTGCCTGAAAATTTTTTCTAATTCTTCTTTTGTACTACTCCTCATCAATGCCTTGTGCTTTCCCACATCATTTTTAATGGACTTTACTTTTTAGAGGATTTTCATGTTCACAGAAAAATTGCCCCACACATGCATGGACTCCTCCACTACCAACATACTGCACCAAAACAGTGTGTTTGTTACAATTGCTGATCCTACATTGACATAGCATTGTCACTGAAAACCCATAGCTTACATTAGGGTTCACTTTTGATGTTGTACATTCTATGGGTTTGGGCAACCATACGATGATGTGTACCCTCCATTATAGCATCTTACAGAATAATTCCTCTGCCCTCACCATTGTTTTTTTATATATCACTCCACCTCTCTGAAATTCATTCTTTGCCTACTCTCCTAACCATATAACAAATTTCAATAACAAATTACATACAAATTAGACTTTAAAGTTTTCCCATTTCTCCTTCCTCTTAAGTCCTGTGCAGTTGCAAGGTGTGAATATAAAGTAATCATTACTGTTTTTAATAAATCAGAATGTATTAACTCAACTGAATATTGTTCTTTTAATACATTATATCAAGGGCTCTGCCTTAATTAAAATGTTTTTGGACACTCTAGGAACATTCTTCAGAAATAATTTGTCCTGCATACAGTGGTCAGTGATATCTCTTTAGGTTTCTGTCTTGGTCCATTTTGTGCTGCTGTGACAGAATACTGTAAAGTAAACAATTTTAATGTACAGAAATTCATTGACAGTTCTAGAGGCCTGGGAATCCACAGTTAAGGGGCTGGTATCTAATGAGGGCTTCTGAGTGGATCATCACATGGTGGAAGGCAGAAAGACAAGAGGGGACAAGAATGAGAAAAACTAACCAAATTCACTTTTCTATAGTGGCACCAATACCTTCCATGTGGGAAGAGCCCTCATGGCCTTTCCACCCCCTTAAAGGCCCCACCTTTTGTTGTTACAATGGCAGTTAAATTTCAATAAGATTTTTGGAGGGGACAAACATTCAAACACAAAAGTACCCAAAATGGTGTCATCCGGTCTGATAAACCACTGTGTTCACCACTCTTGGTTCCATTTGACACTGGTTCTTTCCAGAAACTGAATCTTTCAAAATGTCACCTTAGATTTTTTAGAGCTACATACCATAGGCTCAAGCGAATCAGAAATATTTCAAATAGTGGCAATGTCTTTTAATAAATTTATAGATAACCAAGATGAGAGAATTGCGTTAAGTCAAGAGAAACAGTTAACACTCATTTGGTTGGTTATTTCTGACAATTTTTTTAAAAACAAGTAAACAAATAAGAAGCCTATGTTATTTACTTATGTTTCCTTCTTGGAGTTTTACTGTTGATTTCATGATTAGCTTGCACATTGGTTGCATTGTAAAGCTGAACCTATTTTCACAGAAATTTTTTTTGCTCATACACTTGACCTCTAAGTCCATGATAAAAACTCCTCAAATGTGGATCCTTATTGCTGTGTCCTCCACAGCAGCATAATTATTGCTCCCAGAACTTAATAATTAATACTTTGTAATTTCCAAAGCATTCCTGGGACTATGATCCCTATTTATTTATAGAATCTTCTGGGATAAGCGTATTCTCTATGATTGTTAACATCCAACCAAAAGAAAGCAGAAGTTGGGGCATGGTGTGTACCATTCTGGGCCTCTAGCAAGTAAGTTAACAGGCAGAAATGGGCGCTATTCAATTGTTTTGGAGACTATAGAGGATACAGAGACTTATCCACACTGGAGATGCATTTTTAAGGGTCCAGTACAGTCCCTGACAGCAGCAATGTTCCTGGTGTTGATGGAATTTACGTGACTTGCCAGATTCCAGGCTTCTGCTCCATCACTCATGCATCAGTCATCTCACCCATCTACAAACCCAGTACATGCTACCCTGCTGTTTTCTTCACAGTATACCCTTAAACTGTTTCTCTTGATTTAACACAGTTCTCTCAGAGGATAGCTTTTTGGAAAATTGTTTTTCTTTCTTTTTTAGGAATTTTTCAAGTTTTCAGAACGAACGTGTACTGCTTTTAAAATTAGAAAAAGTCATTACTTTTTGTACTTCCATGATTTAAAGTCTAATAACTTTTTAAAAATAGTAACAATTGTAATTTTTTAATGTGAATACTGGATACTGTAAGAGTATTCTTAGTTCATTTCTTTCAAATCTCAGTGGTATTACATTTCACCTCTGAAGTGTTAGCTTTTATAATTTGATCATCTACTTTAACCTCTTTACAACAAATTTCTGTAATTTCCATGTCCAGAAAGTCATGCTGCTATATAGTGGAAGCTCCAGATGATTTCTGCATGTCTCAGTAAACGCGTTCACTGTGTTCCTCTTCCACGTCATTTCCTCTTCCTTGAGTCATACCTTGAACATTCCTCCCTTCTCTCCACTCGGGTATAACTTGAGAGATATCCATTTCTCAGGTTTGGCGACAGTTCAGGACCAAGAGACAAGGTCACAGAGATTATAGACTGTTGAATGTGTGACAAGGCGGCTCATAAAGAATCTGGTCAGATGTCCTTCATTTTCCTCTAATTAACTACAGCTGCTTTTTATGTTGCAAGCTGATCTTTGATCTGCTTTTCCCTTCAGACCTCTGTGCACAAGGTAGTTAAAAACAAACTAGGAGGCCAATTTTAAAGACAAAAAAAAAAAAAAAAAAATCCCTCCGGGGTAATCAAGTGACCGTCCAAGCAGCCATAAGCTGTTAGCTTTATTCATTAGAGAACTTTAAACATGTCAAGAAATAGAATAATGTCCCTGCTGTTAGATCAGCTTCAACAATGAAGATTACAACAGCTTTGGGATGCATGAGTGGGCAAACTTCTTGTGAAAACAAATTTATTGAGGAGCATTTTACTACAGTGGCACAGCATCGAGCTTACACGGTTTCATAGCCAGAATATTGGTTCAATATGCATAGAGAAAGTCGGCCCTCTAAGAATGGCAGATTTACAGTGCAGCTAGCTCTCACCCAAATGACCCCTGCAATTAGGTTTAGAAAAACTTCCTAGAGGCCATATGCTGAAATAGACGGCCTCCATTACACCACATAGCTGCAACATTTACTCTTGAGTATGATACAGTATAAATTTAAGTTTGGTAATGATTGTATAAATCTTGAAATCTTTCATAGGCCTAAGTGATTGGATCAAAATTCTAATGCCAAAATCACCAATTTCACAAAATAGAGTGTACCTTAAAACCAATAATCTTGGACTAAAGTTTAAGACTGTTTTTGGAAGGGAGTCCATTCTAATCATATCTAAAGAGGTCTCTCTGTGATAATTTTTCTTCTTTATTGAATAAAGAATGCAGCAACATACTGATGGTTTGGGAACTCTTGAGAGAGCATTTGATTTAAAAGGGAGAAGATCATGCATTTCCCAAGCCTTACTTACTCATCACACATTTGCAGAGTTCACAGTGGTTCTTCTTCCTTGTAAGTTCCAGAGAAACGTCAACCCAATAAAATCACTTGTTACCTATGAATTTTGAGGGAAACAAACACCATTCTGTATTTCATAATTTTCTTATCCTTAAAGTTACATTTTTGCTGAAGACAAAACTAGGAGTCCCTTTGGGGTTGCTGATTCATTTCAGATGCAGCCCATTTATTCCTCCAGTGTCTATTGATTTGTGTACGGTCAAATTAGAAAATAGGGTCAGGATTCCTCATTGTTAGACCTATAGCTTTTCTCTATCACATCACCTGCGTCTTTTGGGGATCTTAAAATCATGTCATAAGTCCTTCCATTCACTATTTCTGTTGGAGAATGCTCCTTAAAAAAAGATTTCTTTTTTTAAAGATTTTATTTATTTATTTGAAAGGTAGAATTACGGAGAGAGGTAGAGACAGAAAGAGAGAGAGAGGTCTTCTACCCACTGATTCACTCCCAAATGGCTGCAACGACCCAGGCTCATCCAGGCCAAAGCCAGGAGTCAGGAGCCAGGAGCTTCCTCCAGGTCTCTCACATGGGTACAGGGGCCCAAGGACTTGGGCCATCCTCTGCTACCTTACCAGTCACACCATCAGGGAGTCAGATCAGAAGTAGAGCAGCCAGGACTTGAACCAGCACCCATATGGCATGCCAGTGCTGCAGGCTGGGACTTTAACCCAGTTTGCCACAGCACGGGCTCCTATCTTTCATTTTTAAAAGGCAGAGTTACAGAGAGAAGATGAGAGTGAAAGCGAGCAAGCGAGCGAGCAAGCTTCTATCTTCTGGTTAATACCCCTCTCCAAATGGCTGCAACATCTAGGGGCTGGGCCAAGCCGAAGCCCAGAGCCAGGAGCTTCCTCCAGGTCTCTCACATGGGTGCAGCAGCCCAAGGACTTGGGCCATCTTCTACTGCCTTCCCTGGCACATCAACAGAGGGAGCTGGATGGGAAGTGAAGTAGCTGAGTCTTGAACCGATGCCCTTATGGAATGCTGGCATTTGTAGTCGAAGCTTAACCTGCTACCCACGACGCTGGCTCTGAGGCTCTTTCAAAAGACAAGTATTCAGACAGTTAACTTCTGAGTATAAAATAAACAAAGTAGATCATAGTAAAAAATAAGAGAGGGAATAAGAGAGGAAGGAGGAGGAGGAATGGCAACATGGGCAGGAAGGAGGGTAGAGTGGTATCACTAGGTTCTTAAATCTGAATGAATAAAATACATGAAATTTGTTTACCTTAAAACAATTTAAAAATAAATTTTTAAAAAGACAAGAATTCACTGATAGGAAAAGCAATATATGTGGGGAAAAATAAACCACTTCTCTCCAATTGCTGTATTCTAACTATTCTATATTTGTTGTCTGAAAGAAATCCAAGGAAGGAAGTGATACCTTGCTTTACATATTTTCAAAGTAAAGTGATTATACTCAGCTCTTATTTAAGGTGAACTGTAAGCTAAGAGGGAAAGATAGAAGCAGGAGGGCTAAATACAATTATGGGGGACACATACCCCTATACTAGATCCAGTCCGTTGTTGCCTTGCCAGAAAATAATTCAGGGAAACAAGATATTTCAATTTTTCAAGTAACCTGCAAATCTGATATTTTAATATGAAACCTGCAGATTTTAGAATGTTGACAACCAGTTTATTTTAAAAGAGCGTCTTGTGAACCGAACAAATCACATCTGCAGGCCATTTTCTGGGTAGAGTACTGCAATCTCCTTTTCACTGCTCACAGCTTGGGTAAGCTATAACACGGCTCTCAAAAAGAAGAGGATTTCAGTCCCTGGTGGATGACACTGTAATCAGAAATGTTCACACAAACTGATTAAAAAACAAAGCTAGTCTACTAAGGTGATTGTTTGTACGGTGATACCTGACAGTGTGCTTTTGCTCTCTGTTTAAATTGATCTTGAAGACAACTCCATGAGGTCAACAGGACAACTATTTCTGCACTATTTTTATTCCCATTTGTGGACAAGAAAATTGAAACTCCCTGAGTAGTTCTTGAACATTTTAAGGATGCAGAATCTTTGGGCAAATTGTTAAAGTCATGGGCTCTCCTTGCCATAAAAATTAACACTAAAAAACCAAAGCCCCCAACACAATGTTAGCATATAATTTCTGGTAGTTCATAGATACCCTTTTTCCAAAGTGCAGCCACTGTTTGAAACTCCCTAGAATACATGATTGGTGAAAATGGGTGCAAAATTCAAATCCAGTTGCTGTGCATCTTTCTCTTCTGTGCTTCCCTCCTGGGAGAAGGGCACAGTCAAGCAAGCAACCTCAGGGTACCGCTTGCCCAGGCTAGATGGTCATCTCCAAACACTGGGATGGCTGCCCTCTGCAGAGCTGTGACCAGGAAGGATGAACTTGGTCAGTAGCGTAGCCAGAACCCGCATCAGAATAATCTCCAGCAGGCCATAACACAATGTGTTAAGCTGCCCACTGGGATGCTTACAACCCATATCAGAGTGCCAGTTCACGTCATAGCTACTGCATTTCAGATGGAGTGTCCTGTGCCTGGGGAGGCACCAGATGATGGCCCAGGTACTTGGGTTCCTTCCACCCATGTGGAAGACCTGGATGGAGTTCCAGGCTCCTGGGTTCAGCCTGGCACAGCCCCAAACTGCTGCAGGCATTGGGGAGTTAACCTAGAGCAGAAAAATTTGTGTGTGTCTGTGTATTTATATGTGTGTATGTGTCATCCTGTCACTCTCAGTTTCAAATAAATGAATAGATAATTTTTTTTTAGAATAATCTTTGAACAGCTTCTCAGGGTTACACATGGTAACAGCAACAATCAGGGTAGCCAGTGTTTCTTGACTAATTGTAATGTGCCAGGTACCGTGCCAAGTGCTGAAGCCAGTGCATTTTTTAATGCACTATTACACAGATAAGGAAACTGCCAAACTAGGATTATCATCCTGACTCTGTGTCGTGTCCCTCGACCAGCAAGGAAGACGCAACCCGAACTCTTCTTCAAGCAGTTTATTCAGGAACCTTGAACAAGCTTCTTCTTCCCCCTCCTTCCCTCTCCCATCCCTCTTATAGCCATCAGCACACCAATCAAAAGCAGCCAAGTGGCAAGCATTGATTGGTACAGCAATGCGGAAGTCGGAAGGGAGCTCAACCATCTCCTTATTAGGAGATGTTTGTTTCTCGCCAGTCCTTCCGGGGGAAAGGAGCCGGCGCCATCTTTAGGGCGCCGTGCAATGGCTCCCCACAACTCTGGATTTGACACTGTTAGCTACTATGTCATTCTGCTTTTCATTTAGGGTGGGCATGTGGGGAGGGAGGTGGCTGTAGAAAAAGATCCTTTATAAAAATTCCTCAAATGTCAATTGTTTTTCCTTATAAAATGACAAATTTTTTTAGATTATATGGATTCTTTTCAAATGCTGTACATTTGAACATACAGGAAAAAATATTGTGCCCAGTATATTGGGAACATTCATTAAAATACTGTATGCAGGGCCTGGTGGTGTGGCACAGTGGATAAAGCCACTGCCTGTGGTGCCAGCATCCTATACGGGAGTGTGTGTTCCAGACTCAGCTGCTCCACTTCCAGTCCACCTCCTTGCTAATGCACCTGGGAAAACAGCCCAGGTACATGGGCCTTTGTACCCACGTGGGAAACCTGGAGGAAGCTTCTGGCTCCTGGCTTCGGATTGGCACAGCTCCAGCCATGGCGGCCATTTGGGGAGTGAACCAGTGGATGAAAGACTTAGCTTGCACGTGCTCTCTCTCTCTCTCTCTCTCTCTGGCTCTGCTTTTCAAGCAAATACAAAGATCTTTAAAAATGTATTTAAAAAGTAGAATACTGTTTGCAAAATACACATACAGCTTCCTACTCATCCATAAATCAGACATTGCTAAAGTCTTATAAAACTGCCAAAATCAAGTGTAATGTATGTAATTTTCACTGTTCCTTAAAGGTTAATTACATGAAATACATCTGTAATCCCACTGAATATATACTATTTCCAAACATTTGGGGATTTACTTTCTTCATTCTTCATGCATAGTGTTTTATGTGTCACATAAAATGAGATACCTGTCAAATTTAAATGGACAGATGCTGAACATAAATAACTTACATGAAATAGAAAGTTAGTCATTTTTATGTGGAGAAGTGCAATGCACAAAAATGTATCCTCTTTAAAGAAGCATGTAACATAAGCCCCTTGTTAAATGGAAAATCTTGGAGTTGAATGGAACTTGAATAGTATTTGCTATACACATTATGCACGGAAAATTAAGTTGCTACATAGATGATTCTTGAAACAAACATCATCTTCAAGTGAACAATCAAAATGGAGACTCTTGCAGGCTGTAAAACAATTGATCTCATAGAAGTTCAGAATAGAATGGAGGTTAAGAGAGGCTGGGGAGGTAGTGTTAGGAAAGATGGATCAACAGGTACTAAATTATATTTAATTATGTGGGAAAAGGCATAACCCCTTTAATAATATCAGAGAAAGAAGTTCTGGTATTCTATTACACAATAGGGTGACTTTCTCTACTGTGATATGATAATATACCATACATTTTTAGAAAGATGGGAGAAAAGATGTTGACCATTTTCCCCATAAAGAAATGATTGTTCAAGGAGTTAGATATGTTCACCCTGATTTCAACATTATACAACATATATAGGTATTGAAATGTTACATGATACTCGACAAATATGTACATTTTTATGTGTCAGGTTTTAAATGAAAAAATTTAATTGTTTAACTTTTTAAAAGATTTATTTACTTGAAAGTCAGAGTTACACAAAGAAAGAAGGAGAGACAGAGATAGAGATTCTTCCATCAGCTGGTTCACTCCCCAGGTGGCCACAACGGCTGGAGCTGCGCCAATCCAAAGCCAGGAGCCAGGAGCTGTGCAGGTGCCCAAGGTGCAGGTGCCCAAGGACTTGGGCCATCTTCCACTGCCTTCCCAGGCAATAGCAGAGAGCTAGATCAAAAGTGAAGCAGCTGGGACTTGAACCAGTGCCCATATGGGATGCCAGCATTGCAGGTGGCGGCTCTACCCACTATGCCACAGCGCTGGCCCCAATTGTTTAACTTTTTAAAAAAATATTTGTGGAAAACCTAAAAGAGATTTTTTTAAAGATACATTTATTTTTGTTTGAAAGCCAAAATTACAGAGGAGAAAAAAAGGTCTTCCATCCTCTGGTTCACTCCCCTGATTGCCACAATGGCTGGAACTGGACTAGCTGAAGCCAGGAGCCTGGAACTCCAACTGAGTCTCTCATGTGGGTGACAGAGGCCCAAGGACTTGGGCCATCCTCTGCTTTCCCAGGCAAGTTAACAGAAAGCTGGATTGGAATAGGAGAAGCTGGGATACCAACTGGCACTCCAACAGGGGATGCTAGCATTGCAGGTGGTGACTTAACCTGCTGTACCACAGTGCTGGCCCCCACACATCCATTTCCTTTTTTTTTAATAGTTATTTTGTATATTTGAAAGGCAGTGTTAGAGAGGGAAAAAGAGAGAGAGAGATAGAGAGAGCTTCCATCCACTGGTTCAAAGCTGTAATGCTAGACCAGACTGAAGCCAGAAATTATCCCACTTGGGTGCAGTGGCCCAAGTGCTTGGGCCAACCTCTGCTGCTTTCCTAAGTGCATTAACAAGGAGCTGGGTTTAAAGTTGATCAGATGGTACTCAAATCAGTGCCCATATGCAATGCTAGTGTCATAGGCAGCAGCTTTACCCACTATGCCACGATGCCAGCCCCTGCACATCCATTTCGAAATCTTACAAATTAACATACTTCCTTTCATATCAGTCTCTCTTCTGCCTTCCTTTCTTCCTTAGCAATACATGCCTCCTAAAATTTCCCTTGGATTTTCATCTTATGACCTCATACCCTGGTTTTTCTTTTCCATGAGGCAATGTTTGCACACAGCTGTTTTGTAAGTTGTAGCACACATTGGCTTGAAAATGGAAATTTCACTTCTGTAAAGTGGTTTGGGATAGAGTTTTAAAACGCAAGATGTTATGCCAAATTGAATTGTGGATTGCAACATGCAGCCAAAGTTACCCTTGTTTGCTCCTCCAGGAAGCAGTTCACAGTTTTAATAATCATGGTACTCCATTGCAATGGTTTCCAGAGGTAAGTGTTAACTTTCCAAGCAGGGGTTATGTTTTCCCTATGTCTGCACACCTTTCATGATATAATACTTTATAAATGACGAGGTAGGTGAGCCCGCCTTATCTACAAGCTAACATTCACATCTAATGAATGTTTAAACTTTGAGCCATTTTGTTTCCTTTCCAAATTTGTTAATCTGTCTGGAATAGAGAATAACCAAGCTCCAGACTACAGCTCCTAATTGAAAAGGTTTTTTCCTAAGATATAGTACAATTAATGAATCTCTTTACCATTATCACTGGGTTGTTAACAGTGTGGAAAGGAATTAGTTCATTAGGATTAAAATTAATTATTTAGGTCAGGAAGTAGCAAAAGTACTGTAGAAATATTCTAAACCTCATAGTATCTTTTTCAGGTTACTAAGAAAGAGCTTTTACAAAGAAGCGTAAAACCTAGAATGTCTATTCTCTATACTTCCCTATCCAAGAACGTAAGTTAACTTAAGTTTCACCAATTAGATGTCCCCAGTCTCCTGGCCACAGCTGATTGGCTAGGAATTCATGTGTGACTCAAATGAGCCCGATTAAAGCCCTCAAAGGAGAGCTCTGCTGGCCCCTGGCAACTTAAGGACGACAGGATGGGAGTTGGGGGTTCTCAGCAGCAGTAGACTTCTCTGTTGGAGAAGCTTTGCAGCAGGAGTGAATCAAGACAAGCAGAGACAAGCAGGCAAGGGAAGGGGAGAGAAAGCCTTAGAGCCAAGCATCCCTGCCATTTCCGTCATTTGAATTAGAAGCCAACAAATTCCCCTTTTGTGTTTAAGCTGGTTTGTGTTGAATTTTGTCTCCAACAACCAAAAGAGTCTTGACAAATTATTTTTGTTGGAATTGACTTCCTGAATGAATAAGAAAGCATTGTTCCTTTCATACAAATTCCTCCAACTTTTCTCTAGTAAGTTAAAACAGAAAACAAAAAATATTTGTTCACCCTGGAAAATGCAATTGTAAAACACCAATAGCCCCTTTTAAAAGTATCTTTCAAGTTGTGTGAAACAAATGCTGAATAAATTAAAGTCTGCAATGGAGTAAACTATAATATTTCATTTTTCAGACAGTGTTATAGAGTGCTGAAATAAATGTACTATGGTCCAACTTGAGTAGTGTCTTCATATACTCAGTTTTCAATTACTCATGTTCCCACATCCATTCCAAGGCAAGAGAAGCCTTCCGGGGCAGCTCCAGTGAACCCAGTAAATGGATCATTTTCTTTTTCCCAGCCCTGTTCTTGGTATACTTCATGATATCTCCCTTCTTCTGAGCAAGAGGGAGTAGCTTTCCTTTTTCCCTGATAGTAAGTATAAATTAGCTCAAGAAAGGTGCCATTTTGTTCATTCACATTTAAGAGACTAAAAAACCATGTATATTCATATTAGGATATTTGTTTATAATCTCATAATTTATTAGAAACTGTTATATTTTGGGGCCAGCGCTGTGGCATGGCGGGTAGGGCCGCCATCTGCAGTGCCAGCATCCCATATGGGCACCAGTTCGAGTCCCAGCTGCTCCACTTCCAATCTAGCTCTCTGCTGTAGTCTGGGAAAGCAGTAGAAGATGGCTCAAGTCCTCGGGACCTTACACCCACGTGGGAGACCCAGAAAAATCTCCTGGCTCCTGGATTCAGATCGGTGCAGCTCTGGCTATTGCGGCCATCTGGGGAGTGAACCAGGAGATGGAAGACCTCTCTCTCTCTGCCTCTCCTTTTCTCCCTGTGTAACTGTGACTTTCAAGTAAAAATAAATAAATCTTAAAAAAAAAAGAAATTGTTATGTTTTCGGATCTTGTGCTATAGTTGAACAAGATTTGACTCTTCAAATCTGTCATTGGACTGATGGTACTTATCAGGTATAGACTTGATCTTATTATGATTCTGAAGATAGGGCCTTAGAAAATGGTAAAAATTGGATTAAGCCGTTAGGAACTCCATGACTGAATCATGCTTGCTTGATAAGGAGAAGCTGCATAGAGAAAGAGCAAGTTACCTGTCTCTGCTTCCTGTTACCATGAATCCCCTCTCTGCCCACATCCCACCATTCCTGAATTGCTGCCTGCTCTTGGACTTTCAGCCTCCAAATCTGTGAACAAAATTAAGTCTTCTTTCTTCATGAAGAGTTGCTCTCAAGTATTTTAATTGTGGTAATGAAAGTCTGACTAATATCTTCTGTTTCCAGAATTTTCAAAAATTTTTAAAACTTAACTGACATGAAAATTGGACATATTTATGGGATGTCATGTTATGTTTTGATGCATGTGTACATTGTATAATGTCAAATCAGGATAAGCATATCTGTCTCCCCAAACTTTAACATTAATTTTGGTGAAGACATTCAAAAACTTGCCTTCTACATAGTACATCATAATTTTCTATAGTCAAACTACTGTGCAATAGAACACCAGAGCCTTTTACTCCTGTCTGAGTATAACTTAGTACTAACCTTTCCACATCCCTTTTCCACACCCATTCTCTCCTCTGGCAATATATACTCTTCTGTGAGATCAACATTCTTAGATTCCACACATGAGCGAAATCATGCAGTACTTGTCTTTCTGTGCGGGGCTTATTTCATTTAACATAATGACCTCCAGTTCCACCCATGTTGCTGCAAATGCAGTATTTATATGGATCGCTTTCTTTTTCCATTCATCAGTAGATGGGCACTTTGTTTCCATTTCTTGACTGTTGTGAGTAGTGCTGCAATGAACATGAGAATGCAGTAGTCACTTAACAGACTAATTCTATTTCCTTTGATATGTTCCCAGGAGTGAGATTGCTGGATCCCATGGTGCTTCTATTTTTAGTGTTTTGGGGGGACTTCCATTGTTTTCCAAAACTGACTTTAGTAATTCACATTCCCAAGAATAGTGTGCAGGGTCTATATCCTCATCAGCATTTGTTATGTTTTGTCTTTTGGATCACAGCTAATCTAAGTAGCCTGAGGTGAGGTGTACTTTTCATTTGCATTTTCCTGATAACTAGTGTTGAACATTTTTTTTTCATGTACCTGTTGGCTATTTGTATGCCTTCCTTTGAAAAAAATGTCTTTTTCACTCTACTGCAAATCTTTAATTAGGTTATTTTGGGTATTTTTGTGATTGAGTTGTTGAATTCCTTATTTTGAATATTAACCCCATTCAGATGCGTAACTTACAAGTATTCTCTCCCATTTATAGGTTTTCTCTTCATTCTGTTGAATGCTTCCTCTTTAGTTGGATGAAATCCCAGCTGTCTATTTTTGCTTTTGTTTCCTGTGGTTTTAGGGTTTGATCCAAAAATTCCTGATAGTTTTCTTATAATAATTTATAAAATGTAGGTCTTTAATGCATTTTGTGATGATTTTTATACATGGTAAGAGATAGAGAGGGAGACCAGTTTTATTCTTCTGCATGGGGCATCCAATTTTCTCAGCACCGCTTACTAAAAAGACTCTTTTCTGATGTATCTTCTTAGCTTTGTCAAACATCAGTTCTCTGTAGATACACAGGTTTAATTCTGAGATCTCTATTCTATTCCATTGGTCTGTGTGTCTGTTTTTTGCCAATAACTTGCTCTGTAGCTTTGTAATATATTTTAAAGTCTGTTGGTATCCTTTTCTTCTTTTATCTCAAGATTGCTTTGGCTAGTCAGGGTCTTTCACTTTCTAGAATTTTATTTTCTAGTGACAAACTGTTTTTAAATTTTTAAAAATAAACAAAGTCATACTTTTATGAAAGCTGATGTGTTTAAAAGCATATATACATTGCAGAATGATTAAATCTACCTAACTGACATATGTATTACTTCACATATTCATCATTTTGATGTTAAGAATATTTTTGCCCATTCTTAGCATTTTTTAAAGACTACAATCTATGATTAATCAGAGTCACTGTGTTGTACATAAGATTTCCCTCTCTTAGTCCTTTCCAACTGAAATATTTATCCTTCTCTTGTGGGTACAGCAGGATCTGTCTACCCAAAACACATGCAGCTATTTAAACTCTGATGTCTTAGTGTTAATGGGATTAAGGGTGGAGACTTGGTCTTATAAGGCATTGAGAGGTGGGGCTGGTGGGAGGTCTTTGGGTCACTGGGGAGATGCCCCCAGAAGAGGTTCTTCTGAGAGGTTTGCATATTTCAGTTCAAGTTCAGCCGAGATTCTCTCTCCTTCTTGGCTCCCGATATGATCACTGCCACCATACCAGCCACAACCAGCCTCCACAACCCTGCCAGACTCCTTCATCCTGTCGCCTTCCATATAAGCTGAAGTAATCTTTTTCTTTCCCAAAGAAACTTCTTCTGAAATATTTTAGTTTTGATAACAAAAAACAAACAATTACACCTTAAAACTGTCATCTCCCCAACTCCCCCAGCCTGCACTCCCACCTCCTTAATAATTATTACTCTGCTTTTTGTTTCTATGAAATCAATTTTTTTATATGCCACATATTCGTGGGATCATGCATTCTTTGTCTTTCTGTGCCTGGCTTATTTTGTTTAATATTGCATTCTCTTGGCTTATCTATGTTGTCACAAATGGCAGGATTTCCTTCTTTTTTATGGTTGAGTAGTATTCCATTGTGTGTCTACACCATTTTCTTTATCTATTCATCCTTTGAAGGATATTTATGTTTTATTTATGAGGATATATATTCTTCATCTTATTCTTGTCAGTAATGCTGCAGTAAGCCTGAGAACGCAGGCATCACTTTGACATAAAGATTTTGTTTCATTTGGAAATGTAACCAGTATTGTCGTTGCTAGATCATTTGAAAGTTTTATTTTTAACTTTTGAGGAACTTTCATATTTTTCTATAATGATTGCTTCAGTTATATTACCACCAACAATATACAAGGGTTTCCTTTGCTCCACATTCTTGCTGATATTTTATCTTTTATCTAGCCAACTCTGTTTGAATATACAGTCTAGTTGGTCACTGTGTAATGGCACTATCTGATCAGGGTAGAGTATAACTGCTATATCAAAGAAACCCAAACATAAAGTAGCATAAAAATAATTAATTTATCTTTAACATAGTAATTTATCTGTCATATAGTAAATATATATATATATATATGTATATATATATATATATATATAAAATTTCCTGATTATAATGGTTTAGGTAAGCACATAATCTCTGCCCTCCAGGACTGGCATTATGGTGTAGCAGTTAAGATACTTCCTGAAACACCAAGGTCTAAGTTCCTGTAGGTATGCTGGTTCATATCTCTGATGCTCCACTTCCATGCCAACTCCATGCTAACGAGCCTGGGAGGGCAGCAGAAGATGGCCCAAGTACTTGAATTCCTGCCACCTCCATGAGAGACCCAAATGGAGTTCCTGACTCATCATAACACAGCCTTGGCTATTGCAGCCATTTGGGAAGTGATCCAGTGGATGGAAAATCTGTCTTTCTGTATGTGTATCTTACTTTTTCTGTCACTCTTCTTTCCACATAAAATAAAAATAAATCCTTTTAAAATTTATTTTAATTTAAGGTAAACAAATTTCATATATTTCATCTATACAGATTTAGGAACATAGTGATACTTCCCACCCTACCATCTCTCCCACCCACATTCCTACCCTTCCTATTCCTTCCTCTGTTATTCCCTCTCAATTTTTACAATGATCTACTTTCTTTTTTGTTGTTGTTTTTTGTTTTGTTTTTTTGACAGACAGAGTGGACAGTGAGAGAGAGAGAGAGAGACAAAAAGAAAGGTCTTCCTTTTTCCATTGGTTCACCCTCTACTGGCAGCTGCGGAAGGCGTGCTGCGGCCGGCACACTGTGCTGATCCGAAGCCAGGAGCCAGGTGCTTCTCCTGGTCCCCCATGGGGTGCAGGGCCCAAGCACTTGGACCATCCTCCACTGCCTTCCCTGGCCACAGCAGAGAGCTGGCCTGGAGGAGGGGCAACTGGGACAGAATCCGGCGCCCCAACCGGGACTAGAACCCGGTGTGCCAGCGCCACTAGGCAGAGGATTAGCCTAGTGAGCTGCGGTGCCGGCCGACAATGATCTACTTTCAATTTACTTTGCACTCATAAGACTAACCCTAAACTAAGTAGATTTCAACAAATAGTAAGAAGAAGAAGAAAAAAAAAAAAAACCACTGTTCCTCAACAGTAGAGATGAGGGCTGTAAACAATCACTGTATTTCAAAATGTCAACTTTACTCCTATTCATTACATTTTGGGTACTCTATTACCTCAGATCATGGAAAATGTATGGTATTTGTCTTTTTGGGAGGGGCCTATTTCACTAAGTATAATAGTTTCCAGTTCCATCCATTTTGTTGAAAAAGACAGGATTTCATTCTTTTTATAGCCAAGTAGTAGTCCATAGTTTATATATATATATATATAATGTCTTATAATTATACAAATTATATAATATATATAAATATATATACATACCATAATTTTTTATACAGTCATCAGTTAATGGACATCTGGATTGATTCCATTTCTTTTTTTTTAATTTTTTTTACAGGCAGAGTGGACAGTGAGAGAGACAGACAGAGAGAAAGGTCTTCCTTTGCTGTTGGTTCACCCTCCAATGGCCGCCGCGGCCGGCGCACTGTGCTGATCTGATGGCAGGAGCCAGGTACTTATCCTGGTCTCCCATGGGATGCAGGGCCCAAGCACTTGGGCCATCCTCCACTGCACTCCCTGGCCACAGCAGAGAGCTGGTCTGGAAGAGGGGCAACCGGGACAGAATCCGGTGCCCCGACCGGGACTAGAACCCGGTGTGCCAGTGCCGCAAGGTGGAGGATTAACCTAGTGAGCCACAGCGCCGGCCTATTGATTCCATTTCTTAGCTATTGTGAACTGAGCTGAAATAAACATTGGGATACAGATAACTCTTTCATATGCTGATTTTATGTTGTTTGTTGATTTCAAACTTCATTGTGGTTTTGATTTGCATTTCCCCCATGGCTAGTGATCCTGAGCATTTTTTCATGTGTCTATGGGCAAAAAAAAAAAAAAAAAAAGAATTTACTCTTTTGAAAAATACTTGTTCAAGTCCTTTGCCCATTTCTTAATTGGATTTTGTGTTTTGTTGTTGTTGAGTTTCTTGAACTCTTTAAGGATTCTGGATATTAATCCTTAATCAGTTGCATAGTTTGCAAATATTTTGTCCCATACTGTTGGTTGCCTCTTCACTTTACTGAGTGTTTCTTTTGAAGTACAGAAGCTTCTTAGATTGATGTAATCCCATTTGTCAATTTAGGCTTTGATTGCCTATGCTTCTGGTGTCTTTTCCAAGAAGTCTTTGCCTATGCCAGTGTCTTGGAAAACTTCCCCATAATTCTCCTCTAGTAATTTGATGTATTTGTTTGTAGATTTAGATCCTTGATCCATTTGGAGTTGATTTTTGTATAAGATGTAAGGTAGGGTTCTTGTTTCATTCTTCTGCAAGTGAAGATCCAGTTTTCCCAGCACCATTTGTTGAAGAGACTACGCTTTCCCCAGATATTGATTTAAGCTCCTTTGTCAAAAAGTCGTTGGTTGTAGATATGTGAGTTTCCTGGAGTTCCTTTTCTGTTCCATTTGTCCACACATCTGTTTTGTGCCAGTACCATGCTGTTTTTATTCTAACTGTCCTGTAGTATGTCTTGAAATCTGGTATTATGAACCACCAGCTTTGTTTTTGTTATATAATAATATGCTTTAGCTATTTGGGGTCCCTTTTGTTCCATATGAATTTTACCATCATTTTTTTTCTAGATCTGAGAAGAATGTCAATGGTAGTTTGATTTGGATCACATTGAATCTATAAATTACACTTTGTAGTATGGACATTTCGATCATATGAATTCTTCCGATCTACAAAAATGGAAGATTTTTTTGTGTCTTCTATTTGTTTCTTTAATGTTTTGTAATTTTCATCAGAGACCTTTCACCTCCTTGGTTAAATTTATTGCAAGGTATTTAATTTTTTGGAGGTTTGTATAAATTATATTGATCTTAGATGTCCTTACTCAGCCTTGGCATTGTTTTTGTTTAAAAAACAAATTGATTTCTCCGTGTTAATTTTATATCCTACAACTTTACCAAACTCTTTTTATGAGTTCCAATAATCTCTTAGTGGAGTCATTTGGTTCCCACCTGTATAGAATCATGTCATCTGCAAATAGGGACAGTTTGACTTCCTCCTTTACAATTTTTATCCCTTTGATTTCTTTTTCTTGCCTAATGACTTTGACTAAAACTTCCAGGACTATATTGAATAGCAATGATACCAATGGTGAAAAGTGAGCATCCTTTTCTGGTTCCAGATCTTAGTGGAAATACTTCCAACTTTTCCCCATTCAATAAGATGCTTGTTGTGGGTTTGTCATCAACTGCCTAGATTGTCTTGAGGAATGTCCCTGCTATACAAATTTGTGTAAAGTTTTTATTATGAAAGAATGGGCCAGCACTGCAGCTCACTAGGCTAATCCTCTGCCTGTGATGCCGGTACTCCAGATTCTAGTCCTGGTTGGGGCGCCGGTTCTGTCCCAGTTGCTCCTCTTCCAGTCCAGCTCTCTGCTGTGGCCCAGGAAGGCAGTGGAGGATGGCCCAAGTGCTTGGGCCCTGTACCCGCATGGGAGACCGGGAGGAAGTGCCTGGCTCCTGGCTTCAGATCAGCGCAGCGCGCCGGCCATGGCAGCCATTTTGGGGGTGAACCAACAGAAGGAAGACCTTTCTCTCTGTCTCTTTCTCTCACTGTCTAACTCTGCCTGTCAAAAAAAAGACCTTATTATGAAAGGATGTTGTGTTTTATCAAATGGTTTTTCTGCACCTATTGAGATAACCATGTTTTTTATTCTTCAGTTTGTTAATGTGATTTATTACATGTATTGATTTGTATATGTTGAACCATCTCTGCAAACTACGTATAAATCCGAACTGGTTTGAGTGAATGATCTTTCTGATGTGTTGATGGATTCAGTTAGCTCGTATTTTGTTGAGGATTTTTGCATCTGTGTTCATCAGGAATATTGACCTATAATTTTGCTTGTATCTTTTTCTGACTTAGGAATTAAGGTGACACTGGCCTCATGGTAGGAGTTTGGGAGTATTCCATCCCTTTCAATCATTTTGGTTAGCTTGAGAATTGGAATTAGTTCTTTAAAAGTGTGGTAGCCTTCATTAGTGAAGTCATCCAGTCCTGGGCTTTACTTTGTTGGGAGGATCTTTATTACTGATTCCATATCTGTCTTGATTATTGGTCTCTTTATGTTTTCTATATCATCATGACTCAAGTTGGGTAGATTGTGTATTTCCAGGAATCTACCCATTTCTTGTAGATTTTCCAATTTGTTGGCATATAGCTAATTGTAGTAATTATTGAGGAGTCTTGTAAATTCTGTGTTATACATTATTATATCTCCTTTTTCATCTTTGAGTTTATTAATTTGGGTCTTCTCCATCCTTTTTCTCAGTAGTAGGGCCAATGGTGTATCAATTTTGATTATTTTTTCAAAAAACCAGCTCTTCATTTCACTGGTGTTTTGTATTTTTTTTTGTCTCAATCTGATTTATTCCTTCTCTAATTATATCTTTCCTCCACTAATTTGGGGTTTGGTTTGTTGCTGTTTTTCTAGGTCCTTGAGATACATTAATAGCTCATTTGTTTGATGCCCTTCCAATTTCTTGGTGTAGGGACCAATTGCTATATACTTCTATCTTAACACTGTTTTTGATGTACCCATGATTTTGATATGTTCTATTGTTCTCTTCATTCATTTCCAGGAATTTTTTTATTCCCCTTCTGATTTATTCTATGACCCATTGTTCTTTCAGGAGTGTGTTTTTTGATGTCCATGTGTTTGCCTAAGTTCTAAAGATTCTTGAATTGTTGATTTCCAGCTTTATGCCATTGTGGTCAGAAAAGATGCATGGTATGATTTCAGTTTTGTTGAATTTGCTGTGATTTACTTTATTGTCTAGTAGGTGATCCATCCTAGCAAAAGTTCCATGCAGTGATAAAAAGAATATGTATTCTGCAACTGTGGGATGAAAGGTTCTGTAGATATCACTTAGGTCCATTTGGTCCATAGTGTAGATTTGCACTGCTGTTTCTTTGATGCTTTTCTGTCTAGCTGATCTGTCCCTTGATAAAAGTAGGTTGTTGAAGTCCCCCATTACTATTGTCTTGGAATCTATGTCTGCCTTTAGATTCATTAACATTTCTTTTAAATAGCCAGGTGCCCTAGTATTGGGTGCTTTTACATTTATTATAGTCACATCTTCCTGTTGAATTGATCCATTAATTCTTACATATCTCCCTTCTTTGTCTCTTTTAACAGTTTTTTATGTTAAGTTCTATTTTTTTCTCATATTAGGATGGCTACACCTTCTCATCTTTGCTTTCCATTAGCACTGAATATCATTTTCAATCCTTTCACTTTCAGTCTATGTGTATTTTTGTTGGTGAGATGTGTTTCATGTAGTTAGCAATAGATGGGTCTTGTTTTATAATTAGAGAATTTAGGCCATCTACATACAAGGTTACTATTGATAAATAATGACTTTGTCATGCCATTTTTTTCCATAAATATTCCTTTTTTCTGCTTTGGACTTGGGAGACTTTCTGCCTCCATATTCTTTCATAATGATGGGTATCTGGTGTAGCACACCCTTAAATATCTTTTGTAAGACTGGATGAGTAGTGACAAATTCTTTCAATTTCTGTTTGTTATGGAAAGTCTTTATTTCAACTTCACTCATAAATTAGAGCTTTTGGGGTTATAGTGTTCTTCATCGACAGTTCTTTTTCTTTTAAGACTTGGACTATGTCTCTCCATTCTCTGCTAGCCTGTAGGGTTCCTGATGAAAAATCAATAGTGAGTCTAATTGGAGATCCTCTGAAAGTATTCTGGGATTTCTTTCATGCACATTGTAGAATCTTTTCTTTATGTTTAATTGTGGATAGTTTGACTACATTGTGTCGTGGTGAAGATTTTTTTCTGGTCGTGTCTATTAGGAATGTATGTACCTTAGGTACATATAAGTCCATTTCTCCAAATTGGGAAAGTTTTCTGTTATTATTTCACTGAATAGGCCATCTAATACATTCTCTCTTTCCACACCTTCAGGAACTCCTAAGACCCATATGTTGGGTGGTTTGATAGTATCCCATAAATTTCCAACACTGTTTTCGATTTTTCTAATTTCTTCTTTTTTTGGCTCCATTTCTAAAGATTTGTCTTCTAGCTCAGATATTTTTTCTTCTGCTTCACCAAGTCTGTTTTTAAGGCTTTCTGCTGTATTTTTTATTTGACATATTGAATTCTTCATTTCTAATATTTCAGATTCATTTCTCTTCAAAATCTCAATTTCATGGGAAACTTTTTCCTCCATGTCATGTATGGATTTCTTTAGCTCAGGAATTTTCTTCTCCTTGCTTCTCAGTAATATTGTAATCAATCATTTGATTTCCTTTTCAGGCATTTCATCCATCTCTTTGTCTTCACATTGTAATATTGAAATGTTGTGTTCCTTTGGGGAAGTCATGTTGTCTTCCTTATTCTTGTTTCTTGAATTCCTGTGTTTATTTTTAAACATTTGTGGAAATACTTGTTGGTTTTCTCCTAATGTATTTTATCTTTGAGCTATTCCTCTGTGGCTTACTGGAGTGTCTGCTCTTTTAGTGAATACCCGCAGGCATGTGCTGGGTGTGCCTAGGAAGCTCTGATAGTGCTCTAGGGTGGGTCAGGTTTCCAGGGTGACACCCAAGTTGGCCATGTTAGATCTCCTCTATTGCTACTGTGGTTGGGGGGGGGGGGAGGGTATGATCACCTCTGTTGGCATAATCATACCCTTAGCTCCTCTCCTCCAAAGTGATCAATGCCCATAATTTGGTCCACATTGGTTTCAACACTCACCTGTGCTGCCATGTGAGCACAGATTCCTCTGCCTTTGCAAGGACTCACCCCAGATAATCAAGGATCTCTGAGCCTCTGGCACCAGACACAGTGATTGCTCATACTCATCTACAACCTGTGCCCTATCGTGCAGTCACTGAGTTCCCACCATCTCAGCACACAAGAGTCCTATAGTCGCAGGGTGCAAATGATATGCTCTGCCCTGCTAGCCTGTCCTGTCCATGGAGAGAGCAGAGACATTCCCAGAGCCAGCTTCCTGTGAGTGCTCCACCTTGGCAGTTTGAGTCCCAGAACCTGTGATATGTTGAGAGACTATGGGTACCTCACAGTCCTACAGGGGTGCCCAGACTCCTGTCAACCTTCCCATCCAGACTCAAAGTAGGGAATGTGGATTTTTCCCTCTGGTAAAATCCCCTGATCATTTGTTCACACGAGCCACCACAACTGCTACTGGTGCCCAAAATGGCACCTTCTCCCACCAGTTCCTGGGCACCCTGTGGAGGGGTGGGAAGAAAGAAACATGCTGCTTTTTTTTTTTTTTTTTTTTTTTTTTTGACAGGCAGAGTTAGCGAGAGAGAGAGAGAGAGAGAGAGAAAGGTCTTCCTTTTCTGTTGGTTCACCCCTCAAATGGCCACTATGGCTGGCGTGCTACACCGATCCGAAGCCAGGAGCCAGGTGCTTCTCCTGGTCTCCCATGCGGGTACAGGGCCCAAGCATTTGGGCCATCCTCCACTGCCCTCCCAGGCCACAGCAGAGAGCTGGACTGAAAGAGGAGCAACTGGGACAGAATCCAGCGCCCCAACCGGGACTAGAACCCGGGGTGCCGGTGCCGCAGGCAAAGGATTAGCCAAGTGAGCCACGGCGCCAGACAATGCTGCTTTTTTTAAGCTGAAACAGGCAAGTACCCTGCCCCCTGCTGGGACTCCAGGCTGGACTCAAAGACAGTGTGGTCTACAAGGCTCTTCCTCTGGCAATATCACTAGGGGCACAGGCTGCTGCAGTCTGCCCTCACCTTGCTCTCCAAAGCTGGCATTTCCTCCAGTACTCAGGTGCGGGGGTCATGTGAAATGTCCATGCTCATTGCTGCATGTCGTGCCTTCCACGCTGATTCACAGCTTCTCTCTTCCTTCTGTAGAATTGCCACTGTAGATTTCTCTCTAACTCTTCCCTGGGGATGCACTTCCTCCATTTTTTTTTCTATTTTCCCTCATCTGAAGCACCATATCTTTTCCCTATTCAGCCATCTTGGAATCCAAAATAAATTAAAAAAAAAAAAAATCTCTGTCCCTCATGGTCACTCTGAGACACAAGTTAGTATGAAGAAGAAGGTGAGTGTACAAGAGGCACACTCACAATCTTAGGCTCTGCCTCTGACATTCCATGCATGAGAACTAAGTCACATGGTCACATACAAGTGATACTAGATAATGGCATATCTATATGCCCACTCGCTATAATATCATAGAACATGGAAGAAAGAGGGAATAGACCATTGTCTGTAATGCCATTATCTCTCATGTTGCCTATATATACTTCAGTGGCAAAAAAATGGGAGCAATTGTCCTTGTAGTATCAAAGTACCTCGTGAAGAAATCAGAGGTATAACATAAATATTTCTCTTCATGTTTTACTCTTCTTAAAATTAGTCATTAGCTAAATCTAGTCAAATGAATGCGTAATCGTGCCTTTCCTGTACAGTGTTACACAGTATTTGTGAAGTCTGGAAAGCAAATGTTAGTTTCTTTTTTAATGGATTGGCAGTCTGTTTTATGCCATTGTGTTTATTCATGTATGATTTCAGACTTCATGGACACTCTGTAGAAATCCAGGTAGATTTTCAGTCTTCCTCCATTAGGAGATTCCTTTGGTGAGAACATGTTTTAAATTGCTTGACAGAAATGTAGGGCTGCTTTCCCTAAAGAAGATTATTAAGTTTTTTTAAAATGTGTTTCATTAATTACTAGCTAGTCTTGCTCATAATGTAAGTATGAAAGTCCATTTAGTTTTTAAGGACTCAATACTGTAGATTCCAACTCTTTCAATGTGTTTATATTTTGGTTCTTTAGATAATAACCCCTCTTTGTTTGTATAATTCTTTCATTCAATGTTTCTAATTTCCTAATTTTGGTATAATATACTTTGGCTATTACATAAGTAATTGCTTATAAGTGTATATATACTAATCAATATATGGTCTTAGTTAAATAATTGCCAAACCATAAAATCAAAAGAACCTTGAAGATCAAATCAGAACAAAGATAACATCTTCTGAATCTAGTCCAGGAAGTGGTGAATGTATTAATAGACATGTAACTATTTTTCATATGCTTGATATTATGCAAACATAGGTTCAACACTTTGTTCAAAATTTTATTTAATATGTAATTGGTGTACCATACCTTGTTGAGATTCATAGGGAAAATCCAAACTTTAGCAGTTACCATATTTATTAATAAAAATGGGACTTAATAATTGTCCTAAGGTTAACTCCATGTCTTATCTTTCCACCTTTCTACTTCTAGCATCAGGACTCCAATAAAACCAACAAGATTCTGCTCTTAGGCTGAGATCCTCAGTTTCTTCCTTCTCTGCTGAAGTTTCATGATTACCCATTGTAATCACTCGCTCACATACTCACTTCTTTGACTTCTCTCACTTCCTCATAATTGTTTGGCAAAGTCCCTAACTGGTTAAATTCTATTCTGTGTCCTCTGTGTTTGTACCCACAAAGTTGAATGGAAAAAAATGACATTTTAAATGCATGACCACTGTCCCCAGGAGAACCTTCAGTGCTACCCAGTAAACATATCCCACTTCCCTGGCTCATCATCTCCATCACCCACACAGAAGATGATTTGATCATTTCCCTCTGCTCTTTCCAACCTCATCTTCCTCATCCTCACTCTAGTTGATGCCTTTACTTCCCATTACCCTTAGAAAATGCAAGCAAGCAGTAGAGAACCAGCATCAAGAATGATGCTGGAAGAATTATGCACACAATAGGCACTCAAAACCTATTTGTGGAATGAAGCCTTTCTGAATATGGACTCGTCCAGCACCTAGAAAGGAGATAAACACATTTAGTGTTGATCAGTAGCAGAGAAGAATTCCATGGTGCTTGTTGGGATGAAAGCCATGAAGGAAAATATTATCTAATTAGCTAGTAATTTGAGAATGTTAAGGAAGATCAAGCATTGATTTTATTTAGATAATGTTTCCTATGTGTAGTATTTGTATTATGAACTCTATCTGCCTTTGTGCTTTTGTATTATCTTATACATTAGCATCCAAATGTTGCTCTTCAGCCAGTACTCATGTTGTATGAAGCGCAGGCAGTCTCATTTTTGTATGCTTTTCATGTAGAAACAAAGAACAACTAAATTAATCCATGCTTAGGAGGAATCCTGTGTGATTAAACTGTATGGATATCTATGTATGTAAAGGAATACCTTAAAATGAATCTGCCTTCTCTTATATTTTCCTCCATAAGCCAGACCTTGATAAAGATTGTGATATGTGGAATTTACCCAAAGACTTAACTCAGATAGCTGGAGTTTGTGGGGGCATGGCACAGAGGCTGGTGTGGAATAACAGTTCAAAAATAAGAATTAGTGTGTTTATAGTCCAGGTCATTTTACAGATGCAGAGTTAAAAGCTAACACCTAAAATCAAGTGTTATAGCAATATGATTAATTAAATGTGGTAAATCTTACTATATATAATTATATATATATATATATATATATATATAGAAAGGCAATGAGGTAAATGTTTTAAAAGTCAGAAGTCATTCCATCTACCAAGATGCATATGATTGTGAGAATTGATGCTAATTAGAATGAAGGGAAGCATGATAATTTAATCTTTTTCTTGATAGTAGTTGCTTTCGGTGACATAGAAAAGAAAGAGCTGACTACTTGTGACCTTCAAATCTGAACTCTTCACTTAGCAAGATACTGTGTATTGGCCTAAAGACTTCTGCCTGTTTCTTGCTTCTGTTCTATGACTAGAGGTTGTACTGGCTGTGCAGCAAAATTTCTACTCCCCTTCTGTAAGTTACACCTGCTCCACGAAGACAGCAGGGGAAGAATATATTTCCTGAGAAGTCGAAGACTCTGCTCTTGTTGCTGACTCGCTGTGTAGGCAGGATCATCTGCACAACAAAGTGGCAACTTACAAACATGCTTGGTAGTGTAGCAGGTTGGTTGATTTCCTTGACTATCAATTCCTGAAGTTTATTTTAAAATTTTGATGTAGGCTCATAATTTTTATTATCAAATTGTGGTGAGGGCCGGCGCCATGGCTCACTAGGCTAATCCTCTGCCTTGCGTCACCAGCACACCGGGTTCTAGTCCCAGTCGGGGCGCCGGATTCTGTCCCGGTTGCCCCTCTTCCAGGCCAGCTCTCTGCTGTGGCCCGGGAATGCAGTGGAGGATGGCCCAAGTGCTTGGGCCCTGCACCCCATGGGAGACCAGGAGAAGCACCTGGCTCCTGCCATCGGATCAGCGCGGTGCGCTGGCCATGGTGGCCATTGGAGGGTGAACCAACAGCAAAAGGAAGACCTTTCTCTCTGTCTCTCTCTCTCTCACTGTCCACTCTGCCTGTCAATAAAAAAAAATTGTGGTGAACAGTGAATGTAAGTTAAAGATGAACTTATGACTCCTTTGAAAACTTTCAACAAGCAAAGTTAAAGAACTATATATTTTTTTTAGAAAACCTCCATATATTATAATTTTAAAACTATTTAAACCTAGTAGTCTAAGCAACAGAATTTATGCTTAGATTTAAGCTGTGGTATGCTGGGAAACATTTAACAGCTCTCTGGAAAACAAACAAAGCCCTGGTTTTGTACCATTTTCCAATTTCCCTAGTGTAAATATTCCCACCATGGCTGATTTTAAGGTATTAATAAGATGTCACATGGGGATGGGTTGCTTTCTTCTGCCAGGAGCCATTTCAATACATAAAACATCATTCATAGGCCATGCATAATCATCAACTTAAAAATTAGTCTGCTTTAGATTTGTTGAATTTTGAATCCCGTCTGTGGCTGCCTTAGTAGAGCCAGTCCATCTGATTCTGTGGGTTTTATATGGCCTGCAGGCCAGACATTCTTCAACCCTGCAAGGCAAGGTTGGGAAGAGAAGCCTACAGTCTCATCTGTAAGAGCCAGCATCATCATACCACCAGACAGGTGCATAATGAAGGACAAATTCTGTCCCTAGTGCTAGCTTTGGCAGCACTTATACTAAAATGCTGTCCCCGACACTTATGACAAGTCAGAGCTCTTTCTTTGAATGCAATTCAGTAAACAAAAAAAGAGAAACCAACCTTGTAGAGTTAAATGAAGAAAAAATTCTAAGAGAAAAATGTATATGGATTTCTGTTTAATTTTTAGGATTATCTTTTCATAAAAATGTTATTGGAATTTTAATATGGGTTACATATATATGAATATATATCCTTTACAAATTTTATATATACATGAGATTACTTCAAAAGGTTCATGGAAATGGCATTTAAAAATTTAGTTTGTCACAGATTTTGAATATATGCATGCAGGAGGTCTTACAGAATCAATGAAAAATGTATATTATGGAAACACTACATGGATTTCAAAACTTTTGAACCAAAATAAACAACTTTTAATTTCATTTAAAATTATTTTTGAAATAGACTTATATATTTATAATCAGAAAATCAAGTGACACTTCTCTGTTTTATTCACAGTTCTTCCTCTTTAGAAACTTTGTAAACTTCTAGAAGTATTTTCCAATCCATTAAAATATTCATAGCCTTTTTATCACCTTTTGTTCTCCTTGCTTGCTGATTGTGTTGAGGCTCACATATTTGAAGTCAGCTTTTCATAAAGGACCAACACATCTGAAAATTAGTCCACTTACCCAAATGTACATGGAGCTTACTTATGGTCTAAAACAGAGTTAAATAAGAAAAAAAGAATAACTTCAATTGGGTCAAAATACCAAATGGTAAGTTTTAAATACATTACATTGAGCTGAAATTGAGTAAAAAGTAATTAACACAAAAACTTTGCTTCCCAGTGAGATTTTCATTAGTTTAATAATTTTCAACTCCCCTTAGCATTCAAAGTATGATTTTTTTTAAAAAAATCACTTATTTATAAACTCTGCTTCAACTTTCTTCCTCTCTTGGACATGCTCCATTTTCCATAATTTCTAGATGATAATGTAAATGTATATTTATGTTTCTGAAATCTATTTCCCTAAATTCTTAAATCAGTCAGATGGCAAACTCTACGAGTGCAAGGAGTATGCAAAGAGGACACTATTGCATTCCCTGTAGACATATTTTAATAGCCATTGCTCAGTGTTAATTTATTTTTAAAAATATATGCTAATAGTAAACTTATATCAAAGTATTTGCTTCAAGTTTTTTAAGTGAAGTTATGTCTTACCCAGACACATAACTTTAAGCAGTATCTTTCAAACCTGCCAAATTGCATTGCCTGTTTGTCCAATTTAGTGTGCATAGCATTATTTTACTATGCCACAATGGTAATGCACCTTAATTTTTATCAGAGAAAGTATGATATATTTTATTTTCCTTAATTAGTCTCATACTACTTATAATTCAAAAGGGCTACTGCATTTTCTGGGCAGATTATCAAATAGGATGTTGTAAGGATTTGCATGACTAGTAGAACAGAGAAAACATCAGTTCTTTCTGTAGCTGATTCTATATTTACTTTAAATTTGCACAGTTTGGAACCATTTCTCTGTGGTTCTCTGTTAAAAAAATTAAAATATTATTTTAGATCTTTTTTTTTTTTTTTTTTGATAGGCAGAGTGGACAGAGTCTTCCTTTACTGTTGGTTCACCCTCCAATGGCCACCGTGGCCGGTGTGCTGCGGACAGCGCACCGCGCTGATCCGAAGCCAGGAGCCAGGTGCTTCTCCTGGTCTCCCATGGGGTGCACGGCCCAAGCACTTGGGCCATCTTCCACTGCCCTCCCGGGCCACAACAGAGAGCTGGCCTGGAAGAGGGGCAACCGGGACAGAATCCAGCGCCCCGACTGGGACTAGAACCCGGGGTGCCGCCACCGCAGGCAGAGGATTAGCCTATTGAACCGCAGTGCTGGCCTGTTTTAGATCTTAAAGAGTGAAACATACCACACAAAATCAGTTAAAGTGAGTAAAACACTGAGTGTCAGAGAAATAGAGAGGTCTTGGCTTTAATTTGAAAATGCCATAGAAAGGGCTAATATAAAATCTACTGGTCTGTAGTATTTTTTTGTTTGTTTGTTCTACTTAATACTTTTGGTTGAATACTGTAATCAATACACAATTCTTCTTAAGTGCTGAAACTTAACTGAAAAGTGATCACTGTTAAATATGAGTGGGAATAAGAGAGGGAAGAGATGTGCAATTTGGGACATGCTCAAGCTGACTTACCCCAAATGGTAGAGTTAGAAACATACCAGGGGATTCCAATTCAATCCCATCAAGGTGGCATGTACCAATGCCATCTCACTAGTCCCAGTGATCAATTTCTGTTCACAATTGATCATAATGATAGGACTAAGAACCAAAGGGATCACATAAACAAGAATAGTGTCTACAAATACTAGCTGATAGAATAAAAAAGGGAGAGAACGATCCAACATGGGAAGTGAGATACCCAGCAGACTCATAGAATGGCAGATGTCCTAAATAGCACTCTGGCCTCAGAATCAGCCCTTAAGGCATGCGGATCCGGCTGAAAAGCCCATGAGAGTATTTTAGGCATGGAAAGCCAAGACACTCTGGCCAAAAAAAAAAAAAAAGGAAAAAAAAAAAACCTAAATGAAAGATCTCCGCGAGTGAGATCCCAGTGGAAAGAATGGGTCATCAAAGAAGGAGGTACCTTTCTCTGAAGGGAGGAGAGAACTTCAACTTTGACCATGGCCTTGTCTAAATATGATCAGAGTCAGTGAACTCAGGGGACTTCTATAGCCTTGGCAGCTCATGACAAGAGCCTAGGTTGATTACTGATGCCATAAACAAGAGTGTCGATTTGTTAAGTCAACAACAGGAGTCACTGTGCACTTACTCCTCATGTAGGATCTTTGTCCTTAGTGTGCTGTGCATTGAGATTTAATGCTATAACTAGTACTCAAACATTATTTTTCACTTTATGTTTCTGTGTGGGAGCAAACTGTTGAAATCTTCACTTAATGTATGCTAAACTGATCTTCTGTATATAAAGATAAACGAAAATGAATCTTGATGTGAATGGAAGGGGAGAGGGAGTGGGAAAGGGGAGGGTTGCGGGAGGGAGGGATGTTATGGGGGGGAAGCCATTGTAGTCCATAAGCTGTACTTTGGAAATTTATATTCAATAAATAAAAGTTTAAAAAAAAAATCTACTGGTCTGGGACCTGATTTTTTTAAAAGTCCTATCTGCACTACTTTTTAGTTCATGGTTATGTTGTTTTGTTTTCTGCTTCATAAAATCATCACAATTATTTTTGTAGTAATCCATGGACTCAGCACATATCAGTAGTCTTCCTTCCTATTGTTATGAGGATGACACAAGTAAGTGGAAAGATACTCTGTGTTCATGGATTAGAAAAATTAGTACTGTTAAAATGTTAATTCATACCAAAGCAATCTACCCTGTGAATAAAATCTCAATCAAAATGCAAGTGTCGATTTTCACCAAAATAGAAAAAAAATCCTAAAATTTGTAGAGAACCACAAAATGCCCTGAACAGCCAAAGCCATTTTGAACAAGAAGAATAAAGCTGGAGGCACCACACTACCTGACTTCAAAGTCTATTACAAAGCTATAGTAATAAAAGATAGCATGGTACTGACATAAAAACAGACGCATATACCAGTGGAACAGGACAGAGAGCCCAGAAATAAATCCACATATTTACAGTCAATTGATTTTGGCAAAGATGCCAAGAACACATAATAGAGAAAGGGCAGACTCTTTAAAAGTGTGTTGGGAAAACTGGGTATCCATGTGCAGAATGAAATTGGACTCTTCTACAATTTTAAAACTCAAAATAAATCAACGACTTAAATGTAGGACATCCAACTGTAAAATTACTAGAAGAAATCATGAGGGAAAATTTTTTACAACTTTGGTCTGGGCAAAGATTTCTTGAATATGTCTCCAAAAGCACAGGCAATATCAAAACTAAACAAATTAAATTGCATCAAATTAAAAAGCTCTGCACAGTAAGGGAAACAATATAGTAAATGGACAACCCACCGAATGGAGAAAATACTTGTAAGTCATATATCTTGTAGGGGTTTAATATCTAAAGTATATAAGGAACTCAACTTATTAAAAAGAAAATAAATAACACAACTAAAAGATAGGCAAAAGAACTGAAGATATACTTCTCAAAACATATAAATGGCCCACAGATACAAGAAAATTGCTCAACATCACTGATCATCAGGAAAAGGGAAATTAAAACTTTAGTGAGTTATCAACTCACATCTGTTAGAATGGCTGTCATAAAAAAGATGAAAGGTAACAAGGGTAGCTGGCAAGGATGTAGGAAAAGGGAAGAGAGACAAATTCTAGTGCATTACTGCACTGATGGACTGACTGACTATAGCACATATCCTGTTCCTGCTAGCTTCTGATAGAAACCCAAAAGGAACCTAGAAAGCTGTTCATTCCTGTGCTTTATTTCCCACTGCACTTCAGCCTTCACCCAGGAGCAAGGTTATAATGGGCTTTAGAAGCTATTTAAACAAGGATGAAGGACAAAGGATGAAGGGATGTGGAAGATAAACTGGGTGCCCCAAAGGAACCTTGAACATAGCTTATTAAGGGACAATGTTGAGTCATCTTTCACTTAAGGTCTTAATTTTTATTTTAACTATATACAATGTTATTACACATTGAGCTGTTCTAAGGTGGATCATCTGAGACCAAAGGACTCTAAATTTACCTTATTCTACCATGGTATTACATATGCAAATTAGGTTGTAATTTCATTACACTTGGACTACATATATCAAGAATAGCATTTATCATACACCATACTATGGCTGGGGCCAGTGCTGTGGCATAGCAGGTAAAGCCACCATACTATGGCTGGTAATATGTGGAAATGTACAAATTTTGTCTGTCTACAACTCTTCCTTTTACTCTCAGCAGCTATTTCAGAATTCATCCCCAGACAACATTATGTGAATGGCCCCGGTTGTAAAAAATTGGTTAAAGAAAAGGTGGGGAGGGGGGGTCATCTTCTGCTTTCTACAGCAAGCATTTTAAATCTCTAGAATGAAAAAGGACAAACCCATTCCTTCTGGGGAATGAGGTCTTTGATGTGGTTTTCTACTCCTAGCTCAAAGGAAAAAGGATACCATTGAGTTATAAGATATCTACCAGCAGTCAATGGCAAAGTAGGTGAAAAATTTAAGAACTACTTTTAATGAGATATATATTTTTAAATAGCCTTCACTTCACAAAAAATCAACCTTGTAGCTTAAGACAAGGAATCCCAAATATATAAGAACATCCAGGCTCCAGATTACTTGAAATTTTAATTTAAAAGTTGTTTAATGTTTGTCTTCATTTTCTGCCATTAGTTTCATGAGAGCTGTAACATATTTTCTTGAAGAAGCTTGACAATTTCAGACAAGTATGCAGTCATATGAGAGCAGAATTGATGGAGAACATAAGTAACAGCATTTCACAGTGTAAGCAGCAATACTAAATCACTGGGGCGAACGCATAGTTTTATGCATATTGCTGTTTTCTGTTGAATACCTTCCCTTTGCATGGAAGGCCTTTCCTTGTGTTTCATGTTGGTGCTGACCTTTGAAATTCTTCAGCCTTTTAGGCTTCCCTTGATACTGTATCAGACTGCTCCCCAGCACTGGAACAACAGCCTGCATACACACAGTTCTCAACAGTCATTGGGCAGTCCATTAGGTGTTGTTTGTTTGGTTGTCTTTTTGCATTGACATAACCACTAAACAGCTGGATTTGACAATACTGCAATTCTATGTTCATGTACTTTACTGAATATAGTTTTTATGAATATTTCTTTCTCCTTTCAGTTAGATATTTATAGTAATTCCTGATGATTCATTTTATTTCTGTTATATTTGTTGTTACATTTCCTTTTTCATCACTGACTTTATTGATTTGGGTCTTCTCCCTCTTTTTATTTTGATTGGGCCAATGATGTGTCAATTTTGTTTATTTAAAAAAAAAGCTCTTTTTTTCACTTACCTTTTGTAATTTTTTTGTTTCATTTTATTTCTTCTCTAATTTTAATTATTTCCTCCTACTTTGGGGTGTGATTTTTTGTTGTTTTTCTACATCTTTGAGATACATTTTGATAGCTCATTTATTTGGTACCTTTCCAATTTCTTCATGTTGGCACCAATTTCCATAACCTTCCCTCATAATACTGCTTTTGCGATATCCCATAAGTTTTGATATGATGTGTTGTCTTCATTCATTTTAAGAAATTTTTTCTCTTTTGATTTCTTCTCTGACCCTGTTCATCCTGACTGTTCATTCAGGAATATGTTGTTCAGTCTCCATGTGTTTGCATATGATATAGAGGGAGTTGCTGCTTTCCAGCTTCATTCCATTGTGGTCAGAGAAGATGCATGGTATGATTTCGATTTTTTTGGAATTTGTTGAGACTTTCTTTATGGTCTAGCATATTGGTCTGTCCTAGAGAATGTTCCATGCACTGATGAGAATGTGTATTCTGCCAATGTGGGGTAAAAAGTTCTGTAGATTTCAGTCAAGTATATTTGGTCCATAGTGTCGATTAGCTCTGTTATTTCTTTGTTGATATTCTGTCCAGCTGATCTGCCCATTGATGAAAGTGGGATGTTGAAGTCTGCTATTACTATTGTATTGGAGTCTGTGTCTCCCTTTAGATCCATTAACATTTCTTTTAAATAGCCAGGCACCCTGTTATTGGGTATGTATACATTTATTATAGCCACATCTTTCTGTTGAATTGATGCCTTAACTATTACATAGTGCCCTTCTTTGTCTCTTTTAACAGATTTTGTGTTAAAGTCTATTTTGTCTGATATTAGGATGGCAACATGTGCCTTTTTTGCTTTCTGTTAGCATGGAATATCTTTTCCATCCTTTCATTTTCAGTCTGCATGTGTCTTTGTCAGTGAGATATGTTTCTTGTAGGAAGCAAATAGATTGGTCTTATTTTTTGATCTATTCAACCACTCTGTATCTTTTAACTGGAGAGTTGAGGCCATTTCCATTCAACATGATTATTGATGAGTAACAATTTGGCCCTGCCATTTTTCCATAAATATTCCCATTGTTGACTTTGGATTTATTTTGTCCTTTTGCTGGGAGATTTCCTGCCTTCATATTCTTTTGTAATGATGGTTGTCTGTTTTTCTGTGTGTAACAAATCTGTGAGCATCTTTTGTAAGACTGGATGACTGGTGACAAATTCTTTTAATTTGTGTTTGTTATGAAAGGTATTTATTTCACCTTCATTGATAAATTAGAGCTTTGCAGGGTTCAGTATTATGGGTTGACAATTTTTTTTTTCTCTTTAGGTTTGGGCTGTATCTTACCATTCTCTTTAGCCTGTAGGGTTTCTGATGAGAAGTCAGCTGTTAGTTTAATTAGAAATCCTCTTAAAGTAATTTGGCACTTCTCTAGTGCACATTATAGAATCTTTTTTTATGTTTTACTGTGAACAGTTTGACTACAGTGTGTCATGGTGAAAATCTTTTTCTGGTCATGTCTATTAGGTGTTCTTTGTGTTTTCTCTACTTGGATCTCTTTATCAAAATTGGAGAAATTTTCTGGAATCATTTCACTGAATAGGCCTTCTAATACATTCTCTCTTTCCATACCTTCAGGAACTCCTAAAAACTATATGTTGGGTTGTTTGATAGTATCCCATAAATCTCCAACAGTGGTGTTTTTTTTTTTTTTTAAAGATTTATCTGTCTATTTGAAAGGCAAAGTTACAGAGAGACAGAAACTGAGAGAGAGAGGTCTTCCATCTGCTATCTTACTCCCTACATGGCCACAAAGGACAGAGCTGAGCTGATCCGAAGCCAAGAGCAAGGAACTTCTTCCACACGGGTGCAGGGGGTCCAAGCACCTATGCCAGCTTCCACTGCTTTACCAGGCCATTTAAAGAGCTGCATTGGGAGTGGAGAAACTGGGTCATGAAGCAGCGCCATACAGGATGCTGGTACCGCAGGTGGTGGCTTTATCGTTATGCTACAGCACCAGCTCCCAGTGCTGTTTTTACATTTTCTAACTTTTTTGTTTTTATTTTTTTGTTTGTTTTTTTTGTTTTTGTCTGTGTGTATGTGACTAAAAGATTTCCAAAGATTTGTCTTCTAGCTCAGATATTCTTTCTTTTGTCTCACCAAGTCTGCTGTTAATGCTTTCCACCACATTTTTTATTTAATCTATTGAATTCTTCATTTCTAATATTTCCTTTTGATTTCCCTTTAAAAATCTCAATTTTATGAGAAAAATTTTCACTAATATCATGTATGGTTTTCTTTAGTTTGTGGATTTGCTTCTGGTTGCTTTTGAATAATTCTGTGATTAACCTTTTGAATTCTATTTCCAGCACTTCCTCAATCTCTTTATCTTCACATTCTAATATTGATGGGTGTCATGGTGTCTTCCTTATTCATGTTTCTTGTGTTTCTGCATTATTTTTAGGCATTTGTTGAGTTGATTGTTGTTGTTTTCCCACTGATGGCTTTTATCTTTGGGCTATGCCTCTGTGGCTTAGTGGGATGTCTGCGCTTTCAGTGACTACAAAGAGGTATGTGGTGGATGTAGACAGGGAGCTCTGGTCAGTGCTTCAAGGTGGGTCAAGTATCGAGAGTAACACCCAAGCTGGGTGTGGTAGATATCCTCTTATTTACAAAAGGGGAAGAATGGTCACCTCTGTTATGATCACTTCCTCACCTTCTCTCCTCCAAGCTGAGCAATGCTCAGGTGTTAGCCCCCTGTGTGTTCAACACTCATCTGTACCACCATATGAACCACACAAATGATCTGCACAGTTCTTACTATGAGCACAATTCCTGTTGCAATGATCTGCCCCCAGCAACCAAGGAGCTCTGAGTGTGTCTGCCCAGAGACCCACCCTCACCCTGCATCTTATCATGCACCACTAAGTTCCCATGATCTCAGCACACGACACTCCCACAGTCACTGGGTGCAGAGGTTTTTGTCTGCCCTGCCAGTCTGTCCAGTCAACAGAGAGGTAGACTTTCCCCATGCCAGCTCCATCTAGGTGTCTTGATCCTGGGAGGCTGGGGGGCACCTTATAGTCCTACAAGGGTGCCCAGCCACATCCCAACCAGGCTCAAAGTCAATGGGAACTGCAGATTTTTCCTTCCTCTAGAATATCTGGATCATCTGCATATACAAGAGCCACTGGCTTAATGTTGCTCTCTCTCTGCCACTGCCACCAGTACTGCTGAGAAGGCATCTTGTCTCAGCCAGTGGCTATGTATGCACACAAAGTCTTCTGCAGCTGCTGCTCAAACCCAAAATGGTGCCCACCCTTCCTTAGCCAGGCAGTGGATGCTGTTGTGAGGAAGCTGGGGTGAGATAAACATGCCCCTCTCCCTCCACTGGATCTGCGGGCAACTGATAGCAACCCCTAGCCCACAGGGCTCCAGTCCTGACCCCAGCCACGCTCTCCCTCTGGCTATATCATCATGGTTTGCTGCAGTGCTGTCTCTCCTCTGTCTCCATGCTGCTGCCCGCTCTGGCTCTCGGCTGCTGCGGTTGTGTGTTGTGTGTTGTGTTCCTGTTCATGCTGCATGTCTGCACCCTCCACACAGGTCCACGGCATTCCTCTTCCTTTTGTAGGATTCCCTGTGCAGTTTTCTCTCCAATTCTCCCAAGAGTGCACTTCCTACACTTTTTCTCTTTTTTGCTATTTTCCCTAGCCTAACATAGTATGTCATTCCCTAATCTGTCATCTTGGAATCCCCTGAGAATTGTTAGGGTTTTATTCATTTTTTGATATTTCTTCTCATATGCTATGAAGTGACAAATATTTTTCTCAGAGAAAGTGGTTTCTACGATGGTTAGCAATAAAATTTTTATATTATGCATGAGCAGAGGAGATTAAACCACTTTGCTTTGTATTCATCTGTTCCTTCTAAATTTAAGTGTCATATCCCTAAATGCAAAATTACTAGGTTTTATATGTCTTATGATCAGTGTATCTTAAATTGGCAGTTGGGATGAATTATTAAGTGGAAACTTATATTTCAGAATTACCTTCTTTCCTATGTTTGCCTTTCAGTCTTACAAGAAAAGAAAACATGTGAAAAGTCTGTGTTTGCTAACTCATTATTTAGTTTGTGACTTCATACTAGGTAATAGAATTGCCAAGAAGTACATGGTACAATTCAGTTTCCTGAGGTCATTTCTAGGCCTATGGTAACACAATTCATCTGATTCTATTTTTATGGTTATCTCCATAAATAATAATCAAAGTTTCACAGTCTTTCTCTATCTAGTGGAGGACAGCAAGTATCCATTCCTCCTCTGAGTGAATCCAGATTTAACTGACCAAAATCAAAACCTCCTCATCATTTTCAATATGTCTGTTCTCTCTGTTTATAATGTATTTTGTTACAACTTAGATTCCATAAATTGCTTGTTTTCATTTAAAAATGCTAGTGAATAAATCATCACACAGAGCTGTTTGGCCAAATATGTTCCATTTGACAATTTAAGTCACATTCTCCTGTCAACCCGGTCGCAATCTGGACGTTCCATAGATAGACATTAACTCTTTTGCATTCAGGTGAAAGAAACACCAAGATATCTACGCTGTGATGAGAGATGATGTTTTTAATGGTAAGCTGGTGACCAAAGAGGGGGTGAGTGGGACATGATGCTCTTGTTCCTGAATATGAACAGATGTCACTAGGAGTGGTGAGAGGATCGAAGACAGAACACAGTAACAGGTGTCACTCTTCTGCTTTAAATCCCTTGAAATGTCACCAATAAACATGGAGTACATTAGTAATAACTGAAGTGTTATTATTTAAAAATCCCTTCAGTGACGTCTCATGGCCTATGGAATAAAGTGCACATGCCTGAAAATGAACTTGACATTGACATACACACTTCTAGCCTCACCTCTTGTGGTATGCTGCCTTCAACCCTAGGTTGCTTTCATGCTTGAGTACTTCTTTCCTTTTTCTTTCTTTTCTTTTGTACAGTGGCTCTCCTGCTCTGTGTCCTCTCTCTGCCTTGAATCTCTTTCCCACTTTTCACCCAATCCAGGTTATTTCAAGACCTGTCTCTGTGGTGCTTACATAAGTTTTGAGCATTGCATCACTCCCATGGATTATTGTCTTTTCTTTTGTGTCTTCCCTTCACTGTACTCTATCCTCAACGCCAGATGAATGGAAGACAAACACAAGTTTATTGAATGAATAAGTGAATGTTCAGGTGCATTCTAGACATTAGAAAATAATTTTAAGTAACCACAAAACTATAATGATCTGATCTATTATCTGTTACTATCAGAAACACCCATGATCACATAGGAAACTATAACATTTTTTCAAATGGGCAAAAAGACATATATAAACATGAACTGATTTTTCCAAATTCTGTTACTAATTTTAATAGTATGTTGGGGTTCTCAATTCTTTATCTAAACTTTTGGAGAGATGTACTAAATGGTGCTATTTGGTATGTAATATTTTGCTTTATATCTAATGACGAATCAGTGGGAGGAAATGTGTATTTCCTGTGGAAGTTCTTTCACACCATGCAATGGTTATGGTCGTGGGTTTGGTGGGCATTAAAACTAATTCCTAGATGTGACATCTAGATAAATTAATTTTATGTGCCTAAATTATGTCATCCATAAAAAGGGATAATACAGGGATATTCAAGAAGTTTGTGGAAAATGGAATTTAAAACTTTATTTTAGTCCAACAAATATTGAAATACATGCATACAAGAGGGTCTTCAAAAAAATCTGTGGAAAATGTGTATTATGAAAAACATTGCATGGAGTTCAAGAATATTTTACCAGAATAAAGCTGGCTTTTAATTCCATTTTCCCATGAGCTGTTTACAGTACCCTTGTGACTCCTGTCACTTAGAGTCCTTGTGAAGATTAAATTAGGGAATACACATATTGCTTGAAATGATGCCTAGTACATGATGAGCACTCAATAATTATCTTTATTAAGCTCTTAATGTAGTATTGGAATTATTGGATTCCCATAACTGCCTGGTGAGATAAGAGGCATCATGATCTTTGCTCATGGATAGTGAAGCTAAGATTGATGATTCGCTGTATTAGTAGGAAGGGAGACTCAAAGACCCTCTTACCCTCTCTCCTCCTTCGTATGCTGCATGTACTTACTGGGCTGGGTGGGGATATAATGACTCCTGCCTAGCTGGTTGGAATTTGGAACATTTTATTCCTTTTTCATTTTCTTTCCCCTGCAGCCCCTCCTCCCTGTCAGAGCATTTGTAAAGAAAGCAGTAACAGACCTTGCTCCCATTGAAATCATATTATATTTTTTATTTTTGCCATTATTTATTAGCTGTCATGTCCAAAATGCCAACTTATTTATTTAAATCTTCATGCCTGAGAATCAATAGGGTCAAGGAAATAAGAACAGTGTTTATATGAATGTTTATTGGACTTTTCTTTATCATCTTTCAGGTCTTGTAGAAATTTGTCTGATGCACCCCCTCGATGTGGTGAAAACCAGGTAAGGTTCTGCATGAACAAGTTTTATTGACTTTGGCTGATATCCAAATTAAGATCTGTCAGAACACTAAATGCTAGAACTTGTCCCAGGCTGGTAGCTTCTCCCTATAATGGCATTTATATTTGCTTCTTAAAGAAAGTACTATTTGACAGATAAAATTTGAACAGTGAAAAGCATTTCTCAGTAGAGGTCATTTGAAGGTATGTAATATTTTACTGCTTTCATATGACAACCATGAGGTATGATTTGTGGCTATACTGGTAAATGAGATAAATTTATCAAAATCATGTAGAAACTTAACTTTATCCATTATGACAGCTTATTTTCATTTGACATTACATATAACAGATTACTATTTAATTACATTTTGGTGTGAGACTCCAACATTTCAAGTTAACTTCTTACATGGTACTTAAAGAATTCATTCCTATAACTGTTTGCCAATACAAATGTAGGAAAAGTCACTTGCTCTTCTAGGAGATACAAATCAGGGTAATACATTGAATCTATTTGTTATTTTGCAAAAAAAAATAATAACAAAATCTTCAGGAGTTTAATGTTATCTAGAGCACTTTTTAAAAAGGTAAACCTGTGTCTAGAGGGTGAGTATTTAGCTAGAGGTTAAGATGCCAACATCCCACATTAGAGTTCTCGGGCTTTGACTCCTGGCACTGGCTCTCGCTCCTGATTCCAGATTCCCTGGGAGGCAGTGGTAATGCCTTGAGTAACTTAGTTCCTGCCACACATGGGAAAAACCTGGATGGAGTTCCCTGCTCCCATCTTTGGCCACAGCCCATTCTTGGCCATTTCAGACATTTGGGAATTGCAACAGCAGATGGGAGTTCTCTCTGTCTCTCTCAAAAAAATTATTTGCAGCTGAATTATTGAGCTGCCCATTTATTCAGTTTGGAAGCTCTTGGAGTTTAGTGAAAGTTTCTCTTTATTTGTATTGAGTAAAATCCAAGAGCACTATGCCCAGGATAGAGCCTAAGAACAGTTAACATGCACCAATGGAGGTTGAACAAACCAGTATTACCAGAATTAGAAAATACTTGATGATTCAAAATGGTCATTGGGTGGGGATATTATTTAATTTACCTAACTATGTAGCAGAATCCTAGGCTGTTTTCTGGAAGCAAGAGAAGGTAGGCCGGCGCCACGGCTCAATAGGCTAATCTTCCGCCTTGCGGGGCCGGGACACCGGGTTCTAGTCCCGGTCGGGGCGCCGGATTCTGTCCCGGTTGCCCCTCTTCCAGGCCAGCTCTCTGCTGTGGCCAGGGAGTACAGTGGAGGATGGCCCAAGTGCTTGGGCCCTGCACCCCATGGGAGACCAGGAGAAGTACCTGGCTTCTGCCATCGGATCAGCGCGGTGTACCGGCCGTGGCGGCCATTGGAGGGTGAACCAACGGCAAAAGGAAGACCTTTCTCTCTGTCTCTCTCTCTCTCACTGTCCACTCTGCCTGTCAAAAAAAAAAAAAAAAAAAAAGAAGGTAATTGTGACAGGCATGTAAAATTACATAGAGGATTGCAATAACAATACCCACTGACTGTGTAGCTTAAACAACAGACATATATTTCTCCTATCTGAGAAGTCTGAGTTTGAGATCCCTGGAAATTTGATTTTGAACAAAGGCCCTCTTCCTGACTTACAGGTAGCTTTTACTTGGTGTTGCCACACAACGTGGTACAAGGAGGAAGCTCCAATGTCTCTTCCTCTTCTTATAAACCCACTAATCCCATCATGGGTGCTTCTACCCTCATGACTCTGCCTAAACCCAATCACACCCCAAAGGCCTCACCTCCAAATACCATCACATTGGAGTTACAAACTTCAAAATATGCATATTGGAAGAAAATTTTACTCTGTAACAGCCTCCCAACACTAAACCCAGGCAAAGAAAGAAGAAAACCACAAATTATATTCAAAAGCAAGATATGTGCACCCCTGAACTATTTTTTCAAAAGTTTGAGAAATAGAAAGTAAAATACACTGGCCTTTCCTTTTTAGAGTCCATGTTAACCTTCTTTGAAAAGCCAGAATACTATTGCTAGTTTGCTGAAAATTAAATTGTTTTTCACTAAAGAGTAATTTTTCAAATTAGTGAAGTGTTCAAATGAATATAGAAACATAAGAATGATTTAAACGAGACATGGTATTAAAAGTGTAGTTACTAATTCACTCAATCCTTCATTCAAAAAACACACATTCAGTATCTAACTTGTGGTTCCTAAGCCAGCATGGTTTTCGAAGAGCTCACAATCTTATCACAGTGAACTTCAAAAACTATTATTTTGCTATACTGGAGCTGGATTGTGTGTTTCTTGAAACAGATGTGCCAAGTTACTGGGGTTTTGTATCTTCTTGTTATAGCAATGTTTTCATGAAAATGGCATTCATCAATTAAAATTAATCATATGTCCTTAACTAACTTCAAGGGGGGAGGGAAAACACAGTCCTTCCAGGTGCCTTGAAGGAAGAGGGAACTGGATACTAGATGGTATTTCACCTGTATTACAATGGAAAGGGTATTGAATACGCCCACATATAGTAAACTGAAAGCCCAAAATATATGCAACTGACTTCGCAACAGAAGTAGAATATGCAAGATTGCTAAGGTGTGTCTCTTGGGCACTACCATAGAAGTGACATAGTACATAGAGCCAACTGTAATGCTGGCATCTCTTTGCTATTGCCTTGCACAGGGCATGACCACATTTCTATACAGAAATAGATTCATATCCACAGAACAGAATTGATAATTTACAGAGTGAAAAAAAAAATCCCCTTGAACAAAGAAATGCAAGTAAATGTTTAGAATCTATTGTTTTTGATTCAGCAAAGGAAAGTATTGGTCACAAATAAAACCCAGAAAGAAGACTAGACTCCAAGCACATTTATTGTGCCAAAGTCCAGTACATGAAAAATGAGCCATATTCATACTCATAGTAATTCAGTGAACCACCCTTCAAGTAATAACATCCAAACAGAGTCAAAAGCAACCCTGGAAATGCTGTGAAGTGAGGTTTGGCTTGGCATTTCCCATGTTCCTCTTTATAGTGCCCGTGACAACTCAGAATCCAGTGTGCCTGGAATATCATGTCATTAAAAAACTGGCCTGCCAAAATTACCAGTGCTGAGTGGTTTCATGTATTCTCTTACCATTTACAGTTTCTCTTATTTTATCAAAATGATAAATGTACATCCTATACAATTTAAATAAAATCCCAGCCTCGTCTCAATCAAAGTAGGCTAGGTCATGCCGCTGTAGTATCAAACAAATCCCAAATCTCAGTATATTACAACATGGATGTTTTTCATCACCCCTGCCTCATATCTAATTCAGTATCTTAGTTTATTTGCCACACACCATAAATAAACCAATAATATCTTAGTTTATTTGGCTACCGTAACACAGTACCATAAATGGATGGCTTGTAAACACCAGAAATGTATTTCCCACTGTTCTGGAAGCTGAGAGTCCCAGTTCAAGGCACAGCCAGATCAGCATCTGACAGGGGCCCGCTTTCTCGATCAGGGATGGTGCCCTCTGGCTGTGCCTTCACGTGATGGAGGGAATAGAGCAGTTTTCTGAAGTGTCTTCTAGAAGGGCACTAATCTCATTCATGAGGGCTCCTCCCTCATGACCTAATCACCCCCAAAAGCCCCACCTACCAATACCAGGGAATTGGGATTTCAATATATGGACTTCAGGGGGACACAAACATTCCCTGGGGGCCTCTGCTCACTGAATTCATTCTGTGGCTCTGCTTTGACTCATGCTTTCGTCATCCTGTGGCAGGCAGGATGGAGCTGAACAGTCTCACACTGCAACTACATTTCTCATCAAAAGTGTCATTTCCTCCTCATCCTCTTGTTAAGAATTAGTCACTTGGCCACACCTGGGTAACCAGTAGGAAAAGAAATGTGCTTCTCCCCTCTGACCTGGAGGAGGAAACCTGGGTGGCAGTATGCCATAGATGTGTCTGCCCCAAGCCTTATAAGCATAAACTTTATTCCTCTACTCAGTCCTCTCCATCCAGCTGTGTCCATTCGAGAGGTAAAGACCTGGAACTTTCAGCTGTTTTATTTAAGTTTTTTAAAGATTTTATTTATTTATTTGAGAGGTAGAGTTACAGACAGTGAGAGAGAAAGAGAAAGATCTTCCATCCATTGGTTCACTCCCCAGAGGGCCACAACTGCTGGAGCTGCACCGTTCCGAAGCCAGGAGCCAGGTGCTTCTTTCAGGTTTCCCATGTGGATGCAGGGGACCAAGGACTTGGGCCATCTTCTGCTGCTTTCCCAGGCCACAGCAGAGATCTGGATTGGAAGAGGAGGAGTGGGACTAGGACCAGCACCCATATGGGATGCCGGCACTGCAGGCGGAGGATTAACCTACTATGCCACAGTGCCAGCCCCTTCAGCTCTTTTAGACTTCACTTCCTTATTTCCAAATCTCATGTTGGTTGTAGGAGTTATATAGTGCCTCCTGCCAATTCTTGAACTTCCCAGAACCTCACAAAATGACCTTATGTAGAAAAAAGATCTCTATAGATATAATTAGTTAGGATGTGGTCATATTAAAACAGGGTGGCTCCTAAATCCAATATGACTGGTATCTTTACAACAAAAAGAGAGGAGGCTCAGACAGACAGACATAGTGCATATGGTACCAAAGGCAGATATGGGTGTTGGGCAACTGCAAACCAATGAATGCCAAGCATTGCTAACAACCACCAGAGCTAGGAGAGGTGTGGGACACAGTAGGGAAGTAGTACACTACTCTTCCTTCATTCGTCAACTATAAATATTCTGTAATTATACTATTCCCATTTCTCCTCCCTTCATTTCTTCCACTGTTCATCAATAATCAATTGTTTGCATTGTTTTGACTATGTAAATGCTTTCCACTGTGGAAGCAAGTGGTGTTCAATGATTTATTTTCCTCATTAATCATTACCTCATATGCTCATTCTTTACTTTGCTATAAGATTATTGCTCATTGTTATTTCTGTCCAAATGTTTCTACGGTTTTCCACATTGTCAAACTCATAGCAAATGGGGTGATGGGACTACTTGAAGGTGGGATTGTAAGCAATGATCTGACTTTCATTTTAGGTATACCTCCCCTACTTCCAGTGTCAATATTTGGAGGTCTTTTTTGAGGATAGTCTTTCTCCAGTGAAGAACATTTCACTCAACTGTGTGATGGACAGTCCCATCATTAAAAATGAAGAAAGTCACATAAATACCCTATTTCTAGCATGGGACCCACTTTCTAACTTGCCACTGTTGTGTGATCCCCAGTCTGGGGCTGCTCTCATTCAGCCTCCAGAAAATAAGTTTTAGCTTCAGATCTTTAGTGAGGAGACTTTCAAGCAATCTTATTTTCAGTCATATACGCCTACCTTCTATGGTATGTGTTCTTCTAAAGCCTGAGGCACCCCAGGGTGTTCACTGGAGTCCCCCTCCACAAGTGCTTATGGTACATTCATCCCTTCTGTCCTGCCAAGGTGTAATCATTGTTCCATTCATTTCCATCTTACAAAAATGTGTTGACATTGCATATCTACTGGTACTTCCTGCCCTGATCTTTTTATCCTTATAGGTTTCTCCTTATTTATAATTATTACTCCTTAACTAGCTGTGTTACTCAGAGCCCAATCAGGAGAATACACCCACTCTGAGTATTTGAAACAATGGCAATTTAATGCAAGGAATTAGTTATACTGATGATAGAATTGCAGAGGAGCCAACAAAGATCTGTGAGGCAACCAAGAGATTAACAATAGTGCTACCATCCCAAGGAAGGGAGACAGAGTGAAGGAGGGATAGAGACTGAGCCCAGGGCTTTGTAACCCTGGTGGATGCTTGAACCATTGTAGGTCTGTCTGTTGGTAGATGGAACCTCAGAGGAGATGCAAGCCACTGTGAGATCCTCAGCCTGCAGCAGAAAGGGGTGGGCAGAAATCCTCTGGTTTCTCCCTGGTTCTCACCTATAGTCTCCCACCCACTAGTAATCCTTTTTCCTAAATCCATGAAAGCCTGGGAAGTCCAGCATTGCAAAGGCCATTCCCTCCATGCTATAGAGCAGAGCAGTGTCCAGCAAGAGTAAGAAATGGATCTGAAGACAGTCACAGCCAATCATAGTCAATTAGGATTGACGTGCTGACATTTTACTGGAGTTTGCAGAAAGCTGAGACAAGCATACATGTTCGAACCAGCATGTTGAACAGAAGCGCACTTTGCATTTTATAGGTGATTAGAAATTATAATTGATAGAACTTCTGGGGAGAGATTTCAGGCACTGCAGCACATGGCTTCATATTAAAAGCAGATTATTCTGCATGTAAGTAGAGTTCCAGGGACAGACCTAATGTGAGCAGGGTCTGTTGCAAGTGTCCCCACCTGGTTGTAGAGTAGGCTGTTTGGCTATGATGCTGTATACAAGGCAGTTACATAGAATCAAAATCTCCTTTGAGGTTCTCCTCAGAGACATGCATTTGTACTGTTTTATAGTTCTGTTTATATCCAGATAGAACTTTATGGACTATTAGGAGTGGACCCTCCATAATTAATGCATGGCCACAAATCCACTTGTATTATTACAGAGACCAAAGGGTAGTTTCTGCCTTCATATTTTCCAGGGGCTCAAACAGAAAATTCAGTAATATTCCTCCCACATTCTTTCTCCTTCCCTTCAGCTGTCTTTATCCTATGCATGCTTCACATCAGGGCTACCTTTTCTGAATTGGCGGTTCTTTGTGGTTGTGTAGTGTTAATGACTCCAACTCTGAAGTTAGGCTGCCTGAGTATAAATTCTAACTCCTCCACTCATTACCTGTGTGACCTCATTAAGTATTGAACTTCCCTACCTTTGTTTCCTTATTTTTAAATGGGAACCATAATATTCAAAAATCAACCTCTCTTTCTCTCTCTTCCCCTCCCCCTCCCTCCCCCTCCCTTTCCCTCCCTCCCTCTCCCTCTCTCTCCCTCCCTCTCTCTCTCTCTCTCTTTCTCTCTCTCTTACACACACACACATGCATGCGCACGCGCGCACACACACACACACACACACACACAGTGTTTTGTCCTGGGCCAGCAAAAAGAGTGGGGATACAAAGACCAATGGAATTTGTAGGGATATCAGGGAAACATGAAGAAGGATTCATGGTGGAAGAGAGGAGAAATGTTTAATATGGGAGGAGGGGAGAATAAGTAGTTTCAAGTTTCTAAGTCAGAACCTTGTGTTCTGTGAGCTCTGCATTTAAATCCCTCCTCAGAAGGAGTTTGCAGGTAGAGTCTTTCTGGGTCTGAGGGCAGCAGAGTCCTGGTTGAGGGTGTGTGTTGCTATCAGCAGCATGCCACATGTCATTTAAGGGCAATGTGCTGACATTACTAAGTATCCCCTATGGCTTGGGTAGTGCCTGGTCTCCAGGAAGTGCCCAATGGATGCTGTTGAGTAAATGAGTCTTTGATAAGAATCGGAAATAAAGTTGCCAGTTCTATGGCCAAACTGAAGTGTCTAGAAAGTGAATAGTAGGCAGCTGTGCAGTTTTCTTTGAAAAGTACAAGATGCCATCAAAGAGGTGAAAATTAAGAACCCGTTGAAAGAAAAGACGTGATGTGACTCGCAGAAAGTCGGCCAGAACCATTTCAAGTCATTGGTGGAGTCTGAGAGACTGGATTGGGGCAGAGTGAAGTGAGAAGTTATGAGCGAGTGTGCTCAGATGAGAGAGCCCATGGGATAGAAAGTGCTGGGGGGACATCCCTGCCAAGCTTTGAGGTAGAAAGCAAATATTATACTTCATCTAGAATGGTGCTGATAGAAATCAAACAGTTACCACATATATAATTTTAAGTTTTCTAAGAACCATATGTAAGAAATAAAAAGATACAGGTAGAATTAATCTTAATAACGGATCTTGTTGTCATAATAACATGTTAATCAACATAAAAATTTCTGAGATGTTTTCTTTGTTTTCACAAGTCTCAAGAGCACCTCTCAATATTGACTAGTCAGCCATATTTCAAATACTTAATAGCCCCTCATAGGGCTAGTGGTTTCTGGATTACACAGAAGAAGGTCTTTTAGGGGGAGAAGGACAGGTGGTCCAGGAGTCCTACATAAAAAAGAATACCTTTTCTTGGAACAGGTTGACAGTTACAAATAAGTAGGTCCCTAGGGCAGGGGAGACTCATTACATACATGTGCAAAGGCTGGTACCCATGTGGAGGAAATGTTATCCCAAAATCTAAAGAATATATGGAAGTGACGGTCACAGAGGGCTGTAGCTTACCTCAGTACCGTGTTCTCATTCCCAGTGAAGGAAAGGTCCATTGTGCTTTAGGAAGAGAGACTTCCTGAAGTGCTTGTTCAGTTTTGCCCAAGTCAGTTTCCATCATTCTTGTTTTTGTTTCATTTCCAAATGGGACCATGCCCTAGGTAAAAGCTAAATAAATTACTGATCCCGTAGATTAATCTCTGAAAAGCACATTTTCTGGTAGGTGCTGAAGGAGGGAGAGGGTCTGCTCACCTCTCTTTGTAATCTGTTCTTGTAGACCATCTAATATACTCCTGGTGAGTAGACAGGCCAATACATACCTTGGCTTTTATCGTTCCTCCCATCAGGACTTAACTTGTACTGAGACGTCTTCTCATACTTCTCTCCAAGCATATTAATCACTGTGCGAATTCTAAAAGCTCACATGGGTAGAAAATTTGGCATCCACGTGTTGTTATATATGTGCTTATGGGGCCTCTACTCAAGCTGCTGAGGTTGATTTACACTCTCTATCAGTGGCTCCCAAACCCCTGACCTACTGAATTAGAAACTCTAGGGGCGGAGCCTACCAATGTTTATGATTAACAACCTCCCGGGTGATTCTCATGCAGCGAGTCCAGGCTGGTCACTGGGTCAGCCTCTGGGAACCATTGCTTTAATACCCTGTAGGCTGTTCTGTAAAAATGTGTGTAAAGAATTCCTTTTTTCCTTATTTTTAACCATTTAGTTGTTAACCTGTAGTTCTCATTCACATCATTTATGTACAATGCTTTGTTAGCAGTGAGTGGAAGTGGCATGGAAAAAAGCTTGTCTCACAGAACTCACTCTGTGGTTTGTGAGAGTGATATGGGAATATATTATCTATAGCCAGAAATAACACATTTCGTTCTACTGAGTGAGATTACAGGAATAGAAATCAGCACCAGGGGATGAGAGAGGAGAGAGCGTTGGCTGTTACAGAGGGAAAGTAAATGGCTCTGAGAGGTAAAAAATGATTTAGAGACATAAGCTCACCACAGACTTTATTAAAAAGAGAAATTTGAGGATAGGCTACATTGAGAGGCTTCTTTGTGGGGAGCCCAGCAGAGCAAAGGGAAGGGAAGCACCCACAGCCTCCTCTTACCAGGAAAGAGAAAACAGCAGTGAACTTGATAGTGAACACTTAATGTAGAGGTTAAAGGGGGCTGTTGAGCAGCCACTGGGGCCAATGGAACAGTGGGGTAGAAACAAGGAATGAAAGATCATTTTCCCAACACATCCTTTCTTTGGGGGAAAAAAAGGAATCCTTTTCAAATGGGGGACAGAACAGCAGGAAGAGTTTAGGATGGGTTATGGAATGGAGGCAGTAAAGACTAGAAAACTAAAAAAAAAAAAAAATAACAGAGCAGCTGGGAGGGTTATTTCCATATGTTAATGATTATCCCGTGGTATAAAACATTGAGATCACATTCAGGGTTAGACCATGGTTATGCCTGATTTCTCTCCATAGATAGAAATTCAGGGCTAGACCACTGTCGTGGCTTGTTTCTAACCATGGATAGAATATGTATGAAGTAAAGCAAACAAGGAATAGAACCACATTTTTATAAACCATATTTTTATTGGGATTTTGTCCTAAATCAATCCATGGCAACATATAATGGTATGAAATGGTTATAGTAGTTTGAATACATTTTGAATATAGTTTCAGCTTTGCTTTTGACATTGTATGATAGTAGGTTTTCTCTGGGATTTGTTTGAATGAGCTAAAATGTCCTTTTATAGCAACTGAGCAAAAACAAGATAGTACTAGGTGGTGGATACCCACCTAGTACTTGCATTTTCTATGCAAGCATTAGTAAAGATTTATTTATTAACAATCAAATGCAGTATATGAGATGGGTAATACTCGATGTTCAGAAGATACAGTTGTGTCACTTAGCTATGCTCAACTTGGCACCTGTAGGACTGCAATGTTAAATCAATAAATGTGAATTCAAACGCCATTTGCTCTCATCTGAGTGCTGATTTTGCAAAGTAACTTCATTATTGCCTATGACTTTGTGGTAAACTGTAGAAGTTGCACATTTGTTCAATGACTAATATAGCCTAAGCATGACCTGAGACTCAGAAAAAACAATCCCGTGTCATGCACTGTTACAGAACGTGGCATTTCCTGGGGGAAAGGCAGAGGGTTTGCAGATGAGAAGCTCTGTCCCCGCTACAGATTTCATGAGTATTCTGGTATTTTTACTTTGACAGTATTCTGCCTGTCTTTGAGATAGCAAGGGCTACATCCAACCCCTGGAAAGTTCAGAAGGGTCCACAGAAGAAAATCTTGCCTGTCTACATTCCTCACATTTTGGAGGTTCCTGCCACTGAATATCACCTAGGCCCTGGACTTGGGTTGGTTGCTCTGGCTCCCTTATCTCTAAGGAACACTCATGCACATCAACATTTGCTGCTACTGGACGTGTAATCATTTCTCCTATGGCCCAGGACACTGAAAAACCTGTTACTCCAAGGCCCTGGGGTGGGGTGTGGTGGAGTCGAGGCAGGGGCAGTAGGATTGGTCCCAAAGATCTATGCAGAATAATTGTGCTGTCCTGGACTAAAATTGTCTTCGACTTTTATTAACAAGGAGAACATCTTTTCTTGTTTCAAAGTCCAGTCAGTTTTTTACACATAAAATAGCAGAGTTCCATTATGTTAAATCAGCTGTAACTCACTTTATAATCTTGAAATGTTGTTTCTAAATTTATTTATTTATTTATTTTGTAAATGGGGTTCTTTTAAAAGCACTCCCCAGAGGAGCTTGCTCTTTCCATGACTCACATGATGGATCCTTTGTATTTAATCTCTCCTTAATTTGTGTTTTGTTTACATTTTAAAAATACAGACATAGGGTTGGTCTATGGTACAGCTGTTATTATTTCTCACCTAATTACACGGTCTTAGGAGATTGTATTACTAAAGGAATAAGGAAAGGTGTGTGCTGCTTTGCAACTTCTCACTTCTCTTTCCTGCTCACCCACAAAGACTTTCCTTCTTCATCCTGTGCCCATCCCAGCAGAGGATGAGAAGGACAAGCAGCCCTGCGTTCTCCATGCCTACCCGTGGTGCTCTCCAGACACCTTTTTTTTTTTAAGCTGAAAACTAAATAATTCTTAAATGGTTTTCTTATCTCTGTCATGGGAAAGGAAATTACTTTTAAAATGAATATCCGCCAAAAAATTATTTCCTCTGTTCCCTTTCCCAGTTCCCATCCAAAGTTTTGCCCCAACTGCTTTTAAATTTCCAGCAATTTTATGAACCTACTTATTTAGCCAATGCCTGTCATAGGTTCCCATATAATGAAATATTTTGCCTAAGCTGTAGCCTAGATTCCAGTCTGGAGTCATTGTAACCTAATATGACTAAAATCTAAGAATAAAATCAATTTATTTGGTATTATTATGAAGTCGAAGCAAATGGGACATTTACCTAATATTTATTGTGCAGTCGCAAGCTTTTCTCCGATCATCTTCTATTTTAATGGCAGGTGTCTGCGGAAGGGGGTGAGGAGAACTTGGAACTCCTACCAAGTCCATTTTCAGTATCTGTTCAAGGGCAGAGAGAACCTCTAGCTCCAAATTCAAGAAGTAAAACAAAAATTCAGTGTTTGTTGCTTATTTTGTTATCATAGTTATGCTAAAAGATTTCTAGTTGAGCTCTAAACAGTTCCACCATCAGCAAAAGAAGTATGTCTTTCGGAGGTGTATGCTCCTTCTCCGTCTTCATAAGGAGCAGATGCTTGTCTCAGAAGAGCTGAAGTGTTCCTCAAAAGGCATGTGTCAAGGAAAAAACACTGGGATAATTACTTGGGCCCTTACAGTTGCCAGAAAACCTGAAAGTGTTGAAAAAAGAGGCTGCCCAAGAAGAGAAAGATGTATCGACTGACCCTTAGACATTCGGGCAATCCCCAGGGAAGATCTGCTTTTGAATTGAACTATAGTGGGGACCAAGCCTAATGAAGGCTAAATTGTTAGGATTCTAGCACAGCTAAAAACTATGGCTATTATGGATGTTCTAGAAGGTTGTTTTTCCGTTTTGGGAATCAAGGAGAAAGTCATAAATGTCTTTAGACAAATATAAATTTGAGGCTGATAATGTTATATGGTAACTGTGAAACTTGAACAAAAATGAATAAAAGTGATTAACATTTTTGGAAAATCAGTTAACTCTCAAAATATTTTTGTTGAGATGGCTAAAATAGCCCATACTACCTTTGCTTTGCAGTCAGGGCACAGCTGAGATTTCATTTTGACATAATGAAGAAGTTTGTAAGATGATAAATAGAGCTGGACGCAACTCTGCGTAGTCTGGGCCAAGTTCTTAGGATAAAATTTTCCCATTTGGGGGTTATTGAATAATATTTTTCTCTAGTGAAACTTTTGTGAGTGCCTAATATATTACATACTTCCCTGTTAAAGCAGAAAACATCCAGATTTAAACTGAATATCATCAATTGGGGTCATCAAAATATATCCTGGACATGCATTTCTCTTTTAGGAACAAACACAACACATTGTGGTAAATTTCTCACTATCAGATCCAATTCAGTACTGCTAAGAGAAAAAAATGGGCTTCAGAATTTATCTCTGTGTTTGTATCTTACTCTGAAAAATAGCAAGTACACATAAGAAAAATGATTGATTTTTTTCTAGATGTTCTAAATTGAGAACTGGTTAGAATTCTGACCCACTGACACTCAGGAAGGAGAGGTTAGCAGACATGCTCCCTGGTGGACAGTGTTTAGACAGGGGGAAATGTGACTAACACAAATCAACTCAGAGATGCCACAGATCACACAGGAAGATGCATGCGCTGAAGACAGGAGACCTGCATTCGGCCCCAGCTGGGGGAGTCCACGGGGAGCTGCTCCAGACCCTGACTCCTCACCTGGAAATTCAAGGTTTTCCCTGAAATGATCTCAGAGGGTTCTTCCAATTGGACATTCTAGATTCCCACAGCAATGTTTTCAGTGTGTAAAAATAGAGTGATTTTGGTACAACCCAGCAGTGGGATTTCTCTCCTCCTTGTGCATTCCAAGCTGTCTCCTGTGTCAAGACCTGAGCACCGGGTGTCCCTTCTTCCTTCAATGATTGGCTCCTTCTCCATCTTCATACCTCAGCTCAGCTGTCATGTGCTTACAGAGCCTTCCCTGGCCTCATCTCCAGTGGTCTCCCGTGTGCCTTTCTTTCTCATTGCCTTGTTTATCTTTCAGTCTTCTGATCTCATCAAGGACATTTATTTGTGTACACATAACCTGGTTGTCCATCTCTGCTGGCATGTAGACTTGCCTTCTGTTCTTTACTGATGTACCTTGGCAGTGTCTGCAGGAGTGTTGCAGGAGTAAAGGGTAATTGCTCATAAGTACTTGGTAAATGAAGATCATTGTTTAAAAATGGAACCCTGGGCAGGCCTTGTTGTATAGCAGATGAAGCCACTGCTTGGGATGCCCTCATCCGGCATCGGAGTGACTGAGTCTGGGCTCCTCTGCTTCCAGTGCAGCTCCCTTGTAATGTATCCTGGGAGGTGGCAGATGATGGTTCTGGTACTTGGGTCCTGAAGACCCCGATAGAGTTCGTGGCTCCGGGCTCTGTAGGCATTTGTGGAGTGAACCAGAAGATGGAAGATATTTCTTTCTGTGTCTCTTGTTCTCTCTCTCTCTCTGCCTTTCAAGTAAATTTAAAAATATAATAAATGGGCACAATCATGTATATTTTCAAATTATACATTTGGAAAAATGAAATACAGAAATACTAAATGTGCTTTGCTCTAATTGTGAGCTGGGCTTTACACAGGTTCAGTTCACAGATTTTTCTGGGTATTTCTTTGACAACATAATGTAGACATTTTATAAAGCATAAAGCATGTTTTTTTCAATGTTCAATTTGTGGTTTATAGTTTGATGCCACAGATTTAAACTTTATACTCACAAATACACTTCATGCCAGTGAGTTTTCCAAGAATTTTGTGCCAGGTATTCCTTACTAATTCTGATACCTGAGTTTGTCATCTAGACCCAAGGTAGCTGAGCCTCCCTCAGTCCTACCCCCTTTTAGCTAATTTTTTTTTAATTTATTTGACAGGTAGGGTTGTAGACAGAGAGAGAGACAGAGAGAAAGGTCTTCCTTCTATTGGTTCACTCCCCAAATGGCTGCTACGGCTGGCGCTGTGCTGATCCGAAGCCAGGAGCCAGGTGCTTCTTCCCGGTCTCCCATGCGGATGCAGGGGACCAAGCACTTGGGCCATCCTCCACTGCCCTCCCAGGCCACAGCAGAGAGCTGGACTGGAAGAGGAACAACCAGGACTAGAACCCAGCGCACATATGGGATGCTGGCACCACAGGCGGAGAATTAACCAAGTGAGTCACAGCGCCAGCCCCTTAGCTAATATAAAAACCTCTTTCCTCTAATCTAATGCACAAATGACCCCCATACCACCTCACACACACCTGTAGATTGGGAGAAGCCTAACTCTCCAGAGTGGTGCATGGATTGGTGGGCCTGATGCTATGACAAGTGGGCCTCATGGGGTTGGCCTGGATGTTCCTTAAAGAAATGTTTTCAGTGCACATAGTTATCTTATTTTTACAAGCACCAACTCATGTAATGAGTTATTTATTTACTTTTAATTAATAATGTTAGATGGAATAAGTATAGTTTGTTGTTTTCATCAAATTAGATCTGCTGTTAGCCCAGTAGATTGTCCTTTTATGGAATCACATGGTGTAGAAATATTGTTGGTTTTTTGTTTGTTTGTTTGTTTGTTTGTTTTTTGGACAGGCAGAGTTAGACACTGAGAGACAGAGACAGAGAGAAAGGTCTTCCTTTTCTGTTGGTTCACCCTCCAATGGCTGCTGCAGCCAGTGCTGTGCCGATCCGAAGCCAGGAGCCAGGTGCTTCCTCCTGGTCTCCCATGCAGGTGCAGGGCCCAAGCACTTGGGCCATCCTCCACTGCCCTCCCAGGCCACAGCAGAGAGCTGGACTGGAAGAGGAGCAACCGGGACAGAATCCGGCACCCCATCCGGGACTAGAACCCGGGGTGCCAGTGCCACAGGTGGAGGATTAGCCAAGTGAGCCGCAGCGCCAGCCTGTAGAAATATTTTTATCAGGATTTGTTGGACATCTTTAGGTTTTTTATTTTCTTTTTAAAAAACAGCCAGGATTAGTAGAGCTGTAGTGTTAACCAGAGCTCTAGTTTTTTTTGTTTTTTTTTTTTTTTTTTTTTTTAAGATTTATTGATTTATTTATTTGAAAAGCAGAGAATAACAGAGAGATAGAGGCAGACATGGGTTCACTCCCCAGTAGGCTGCAACAGCTGGGGATTGGCCAGGCTGAAGCTAGGAGCCCAGAACTCCATCTGGGTCCTTCACATGGGTGGTAGGGGCCCAAGTACTTGGGTCATTACCTGCTGCCTTACCAGGCACATTAGTAGGGAGGTGGATCCAGAGTGCAGCAGCCAGGACTTGAACTAGTGCTCTGATGCGGCATGCTGGTGTCCCAAGATGCGACTAAACCCTTTGCAACACAAAAACAAGAATACTGCATGACTTTTAAAAGTTATCATTTCTAGTCTTCTGAATCTGAGAAAGAGAGGAGAGGGAAAGATTCATTCAGAAAATGTTAACCACTACTTCTGAAGAAATAGTCTTAGAATATTTCTGCTGATGTTTGACCCTAAGGAATCTCAAATTAGCATGTTTTATTTCCTTGTTATGTGCTGAAAACTTAAGTAGATCATTTATTTGGTTTCCTTTTATTTCTATAGTAGAGAAACTGTTAGGTTGAATAGAAGGGGGAGAAAGAAATGACCCTGAAGTGTATCCTCAGTTGAAGAGTTGGAAACGAGCTATTGTTTAATATTTTGATTTCCCAGAGTGTGAGAAAACTGTCCCTGTCCAGATGCTTGCCAAGTTCTGAGAGAACATTGAAGAGTGTTTTTGGGGCAGCACAGGGGGAGAGTCAGGGTTTTGCATGCGGGTGTTCCAGGTTTCAAACTGTAACAGGGGAATGGGAGAAAAGAGGGAAGCGTTCCCAAATCAAACATAACTCTCAGGAAATGAGCCAGAACACCTGTGAGAGGTCGAGGGTCAGAAAGCACAAACTCAGGGTTCAATATTTTGATCTCATCACACAAAGGAAAATGGCCATAGATGGTGGACAGAAGAAAATCTGGAATTTTATAGAGAACTTAGGAACTAAGGATCCTGTCATTCGGAAATTCCTTTCTCCCATGACTCCATGATGTTTCAGAAAATATTTTCAGAATCGACGCTGAAACTTTCTGGTGGTCTCTTGTTGCCTAAGCATCAGGTTGAGAAGTTATTTATCTCTTTTAGCTCCCAGAGGTTCACTTCTGGGAACCTTCTGAGCAGGATTCTTTGGCTGGTGCTTGCAAGTCTGGAGGGTGGGGGTGGGGTGGGGGTCCAGCAGTTGGAGATGGAGAAACGCAGCCCTGAATCACGAGTAATTCACGGCTATGGAGAGAAAAGAGGTTTTGCCAATGTTGCTTCATGGGACCTCCTACGGAAAAGGAGGGTGTTTTTTCCATCTCATTTCCCAGCCCTCAGTTCTCTAAAATCTGCTTGATTTTTGCCAGGTGTCAAATTATAACCCTTCTTGTCAACCACAAATGACTAATGATTAGCCTAATGACTATGCAAAGTTTGAAACTTACATTCACATTTTAACTTACTGGTTGTGTTGTGCTTTCATAAATAGAAAAAGAAAAGTCCCTGAAAAGCCAATAAAAACAAAGGTTTTGGGTCTTCATGTCAGTGCTTCCTTGCAGTTGTTGACCCTGTAGGTGCTGTGGCCGAGCCATCTTCAGGCCTGTGGCTGGCCAGCCCAGCCAGTGACGCCAGCGCTCCTCTCCTGGGGAGAGTTAAGTGATGTCAGCACCGCTGGGCAGAGTAGTATCTGACCCTTGAATTGCTTTATATACCAGCAGCTGTTTTCCTCTTTCCACCATTCCCTGAAGGAAGCACGAGGGCTGAAATCTCCGATACTCATTTCCATCCCCCTAGATAAAGTAAATGGAAAGCTTTGATTGAGTGATGACTACTTTGCTCGCTGGCCATTTGCCGTTAGATGCTAATTCTCAAAAGCCTCTGCATACTTTTCTTTTCTTTACATGTTGCGGTGAAGGAGCAAGATCTCAGCAAGTTCTCTCCATATTTACGCCCGGCCCCAATGTGTGCCTTGAGAGCTCATAAAAACAAATCTGCCTCTGAGCCCGGCAGTCGGTAATGGGATCTGGAGCCTCTCTCTCTGCAAGGTCACCTGTTTAAATAGAGACTCCTGCCGTGCTGCTTGGAAGGTGTTTCCATGTGAGGGCTGCTCGCTGGCTCCCCTCCCTGGGCGTCTTTTAGGAAGTGAGCTTCCAAGCATGGGTCCGGTTCTCCTGGGGAGTCTTCAGATGGCTGAGCTCCATTGGTGTTGATGAGAGATGCTGGGGAGCCGAACCCAGGCAGATCCAGATCCCAGACCTAACCCAAAGCACGGTCAAGGCTTTAGATAGGTAGGATTTCCTTTAAAATTAAGACGGCCCTGTACTCCATTTGGCTACTGGAGTGTGCTACAGAGTCATCGAGCAGAGGACTCTGGTGAAAACAGGAGGGCTGTAAAGATTGTAGTGCAAGAAGATGCCAAGAGTTTTTCACAGCCTGCTCCAGCATCGAGCTTCATTGAACAGCACAGCAGACAAGCTTCCCCAAATTACACCAAAAGCAGACAAGCCAAATGTCTGTGGCCATTGTGGCCCTTGCTTGTTCTTTCCATCTGAGTTCACATTTTCTGTGGAGGCACACTTCCAGTCTCCATCGGTCCGTCTGCTTCGTGTTCCTGTACCCTACAATCAAACCTGAGTCCTGCCTCCGATTCTAGCAGAATTCACTCAACGAGTTGCCTTGGTGGGCCCAGCAATGTGCCAGTGAGAGGGGGTCCCTGGGGCACACCCACGTTTCAGACCCAGTCCTGACTAGCTCCACTCTGCAGGGGGATTCCAGTCGTTCCTTCCTGCTGGCTTCTCCCAATTTAAAGAGGGAGCATTTGGGTGGGAGACACATTAAGCACTCTGCTATAGGGGCTTCAGCATTTCAACAAGGCCAGCCCCCAACCCCTGTTTCCAGAGCTTGCCTCCATCTCTCCGTCTAAGTCATGGCTGGGCAGCCAGTACTTAAACCTTGAGATCCAGATCAGGACTGGCCTGACTGCTTTGGAATCAAAGAATGAAGTCAGGGTAGAAACAATATACAGACAGACAAGCTCAAGAGAGGGAGAGCAAACAAAGCCGGCAGTTCCTGGTTGGGGTCATAAAGCTCCTACTTCCTTTACCGACCAACAATAAACAGAGGCAGTCACCTATCAGTAAACATTCCTCACTGCACCAGTGGGGATTTGTGTTCAAAGACACCAGTCTGGATGCCGACTTCCCTTACCCTGTTTTCCCTCCTTCCCCCAACTTAATGGGGGTCCTAAAGAAACCTTTTTCTGTAAGGTTAACCGGGGTTTCTCCACCTCAGCTCTGTTACACTTTGGGTTGTATCATTCTTTGTTGAGAAGCTCTGCCTTGAGCTTTGTAGGTTTCAGCAGTGCCCATTGCCAGTGCTTGCCAGATGCCAGTAATGCCTTCTTGCCATATGATGACCACAAATGTCTCCAGATATCACTAAATACCCAATGGGGGATAAACCCCCCTCCACTCCTATTGAGAACCATTGATTGAGCCAAGGAACTAATCTATTAGTCTTGTGATTACTGGCAATCATTAATATGCAATGTCACCAACACTAGTGAGGCATCAGAATATGATATCAACAACCCAGGGGTCACAGTGCTGTTTAGGGAGTTGCTCCATGGATCTGCACGGCTGTGATTTCAACTTTTAGTACGCACTTGGATCACCTGGAGGGATGGTTAAAACCCAGATTCCTGGGCCTCACCCCAGAGTTAGTCTGGAATGGAAGCCAATAATTTGCATTTCTGACAAAGTTATGCTGATTCTGTGGCCCTGAAATGCACTGGATTGGACCTTTCTGGAATGGTACTGGACCTACCAGTGATGAGGTTGCTGTGGGTACAAGAAGACTTATGATTTGCAGCCTCCCTGCTTCTGTCTGTATTTTCTGAGTCCCTATCTTCCTCTTCACTGCCCTCTACTCTGTCATTTGGTCTCTTTTTTCTTAGGATCCTCCTGATGAGCTTTCCCCCCTTTGACCTATTTTCCCTGGGCAATGCCCCAAAATCTTCCACCTTCTTAGACCTAGTCAGACTTTATATTTGGCGTTTGTTCCTCAGGCCTGTTTTTGGCTCCTGAATTAACTCATGCCTAAGCATCAGGAAGTATGACCAGCATACCCAGCTTCTGGGTGCTCCTTAATCCTTCTCAAATTTCACAAAACAGACTTCCACGTCATGGCATACCACGGGCTGGCTTGCCCAGCAGGGGAGTGCAGATTATCACTGACATTGCCTGGTGATAAACTGATGTTTATTGTTTTAAGGAAAGTTCTGTGCAATGTACCCCCTTATTGCCTGCAGCCCTGGCAAACTACCATCATCTGTCCCCCTCAGTAGTCCCAGGGATGACAAAATGCCTCCCTGCCTCACACCCTAGAAAAGTGCTAAGGAGACCAATGGCCCTCCTATCATGCAGGTTTCTGTGCACTTCAAGTCTCTTAGCAGGTGTTTGTCTAAATACTAGAGCTACCCATGCTTCCACTTTGTTGATGATATCAAGTTCAGAATCCTTAGAATGACATACAAGGCCTTTCATGTGGAGTCACAATCTATCTTTCCCCAAATCTACCATCTTCACTCACTATGATGCGCTTTCATTGTATCTATACCACATGGCCTTTCATCATTTTCCCAAACACAACCTATTAATAAGCATAAAAGTGATAACAGCAGTATTAGCAGCTACCTCATTGACCATTTACTATGTATTGTGCATTGTTTTTTATTCTGCTGTCCACTTTCAATCTTTCCAACTAGCCCATAAAGGAAGTATTATTATCTCCATTTTTACAAATAAGAAAACAAAAAGAGTTTAGTTTTAGAAATGAGAGTCAAAATTCAAACCCAGACAGTTATCTATATTATGCATTATTTATGTTTGTTATGATTATTCTCATGTAGCCAGCTCTTCTTTGGGGAAAATTTTCTAAACCTTCAAGACCAAACTCAACTATAACAACTTCCATGAATCTTCTTCTACATCTCTAGAGGGAATTAACCATTCCTTCTTCTGACATTGAATAAAACTCTGTGTGTGTGTGTGCACTATGTATAATAGGTGTGTTTTGCATCGCAATGTTAGATTTCTATGGTTCCTTTGTATGTAAGATTGTGTTACATTTATATCTCTACTCCTAGCATCTACACTGTGGCTGGTATCAAATAGCTGTTATATAAATGCCAACGTAACAAGTGAATAAGTAAAGGAATGATAGATCTCAATTTTATTGCTTTAAAGGTACACAGATCACATTAAGTACTGGTTGTCAAACTTAAGTTGAAATTAACACTTAGACATATACTTCTGGTTTCTGTAGTTTAAAAGATTTTCACCCTAGCTATTTTTGAATAAAAAGAGGGAAAGGAGACTATATGGACTGTGCTCTCCAATCCAAGTGGAACAAAGGCACTAGATGCATAAAGCAGCAGTGTTTGTTGGAGGGTCTCAGAGGATACCTAAGACCTCTGAATAAATAGGGTGTTGGCTGATGAAAGTCCCAGGGGTCTGACCATTAAAAAGCTGTGGTGTTTTGTCGCTGATCCAGTGGAACCATGAGCAGCCAAGTTGGAACAACTGTAGCCACCAAAGCATGTTTCTCTGTATTACCACTATTTAGTAGAGTAAGTGCATGTTTGCATGTCCAAATGGCCAGAGGTAGCTTCCTAGACGTGAGAAAGCATTCAGGCTATGCACAATACCTGGGTGCCAATGACCCAGGCTGGGAGCAGGTGTTCTGTGAGGTGAGGGAATCAAGCTGGTCCTGACATGGGTGAGCATCTTAAGAAATGATTACTAGAAGTTAGAAATGGATGCTCAGATACAAAAGGAAAAAAAAGTGTGTTTTGGAATACCAGGCATCAGAGAGGGCTGAGTGTTCATAAGGGGTTGATTAACTGAAGTAATGTCACATTATGCTAAGCAGTGTTTAAACAATCAGCTGTAAAATTATTTTCTTGTGTACAACACTAGCTTAGGCAGCTTCTCAGATTTTACAACGTTGGGGTTGTTTTTAGGAGGCATTCATGGAGGCATAGCCTTGCCAGAATCTTTATCTGGAATATATGATTCATATCTTATCATTATAGTCTTCAAATGAACAATTTAATTATCCTATTTTCCCCTTAAACCATCATAGCTTTGGTTTCAGTGCCAAATTCCTTAGTAATATTCTATTTTATTTTGGCTACTGAGGCAATCTTAGAGCACAAGTACTTTGCAAGCACTCCTGGTTTTCCACAATAAGAATGTCACAATTTATTACCAGGGATATATGTTCTAACAGATTTACAATTTTCCCATTTCAGGGCATGGAAGCAATTTGATCCCATTTATGTTTATGATATTCATTATATTCAAATTCAGCAGATTCAGTTTCCATGTTAAATTTTAAAAGTATTTCCTGTATGGTTTTGAAAATATATGTATATATATACATATATATATTCAAACCTGAATATGGTCAGCTATGTATTTGTCTTGGCAATGTTAGAGTAACAATTTTCTTATCCAAAATTTCATGTTTTGTGCCTAACATATGGTGTTGGACTCCAAAGAATACTATAACCATGCTATAAACAGACATAAAACAAAAACATCAATAGAATTTCATAATTGTATACAAAAATATACAATACCATTTTTCTAACTCTGAACAATATTATGGAAATTACATATTTCCTATATGAATTTTTGACCCTCTGAATGAGTTAGATTCAGTTATGTAATGCTAGGAACTATAATTATACTTTCAGCTATTATAGCCACATAATGCACAGGAATTCCATTGACATTTTAATATGCTGTCACTTTAAGATACAACATGAAGTGTGAACAGTGCACAGGACACTTTAAGCAGGTGTGTCTAATTGTTCCTTTTTTTTTTTTTTTCTAAATAGCAACAGTGTAGTTAAGAAAAGTTGTAGATGCCAGGAAGAATGTTTAGAGGCTAAAGCAAACTAACTAGGTTCACTTTTGCTGCCTGGTGGAAACAGATTGGAATCTGTCATTGTTTTCTCTCTGTGTGTATGTAGGTGGTTTTGCATTTGGGCTTTGCCTTTTTCTTGTTGGGTCTTTTTTTGCTCTGTGCAACAGAGGTAAAGATACATAGCGTGTTTATTTGGATCAGCAGTAATTGTGTTTCCAGTACTTTTTGGCTTTTAGTTAAAGGTTGCAACTGCAAAAATAATCATAAGGGGAGGGGCTGGAGAGATCAACTTTATTATTAAAAAAATATGTAACAGTGTTTTGAGGAACTCTTCCAGTTGTTTAATATGCTTGGTATCCTTCCAGAGCCCCATGTTCATTACATAGGAATTAAAGAAACCTTCTTAAAGTAGCTGATCTGTCTCAGCGAAGAGTATTTTGGACCTGGTCATCATGTTGGCAAGTAAACAAACATTAGTGTATGTGTGTGTGTATAGCAACCCTTCACAGCGTTCTGAGACATTTGCACCTCAGAAAAGACTCCTAATTACTCATTTTTAAAATAGACATTGAAATATGTCTTTTAAAAAAAAAATAGAAGACAGCATTTGTAATGTCCAAATGTTATACCATTGGAAGCAATGATTTCAGAAGTGTTCTAGGTCCCCATTTTGTTTATCGTTGTATTTTATCAGCAACCACTTTCAACTGATTAATTCTCCTGACACTCAGATGTAGTTTTCTGCTACTCAGCAAACTATATGATCCATGAAACGCAGTCTGCCTTCTCCCACCCTAGCAGGTGTCCCTAAGTCTTTAAGATGACATGGTTTAGAGCTATTGAATAGTCCAAGGTGACTTGCCCCTCTGGATTCTTAAATTCATGCTACCTGATTATAGAAACTCATGGGTATCAACTTGTTAGGCAGGCTCCAGTTAGGGTAAAGGAATTCTGATCGGTTTGCTCAGAATTATCTCCAGCTGTGCAGGTTTCCGTCCTCAGTTGAACAGGAGCAAACCAAACTCCCTTAATTGCCTGCCTCTTTCTTCAGCCACTGAAATGAGGTGTGATTGGGCCCTAACAAATCATGTGACACATATGGCTACTAGGTTATCTTGCATCCTTTATTTTGTGCGTAGTAAAGACCAGGTTTAATAAACTGGTAATGGTTCCAGCATTTGCAACTAGTTCATATGAAGAATATTGGCCTTGAAAAAGAGATGCCAAGTAATTTCCTGCATAAAGTATATGCTTTACCTTAAAGATCCTAAATTATATCTCTTATTTAAAGAGGACTGGAGAATGTCATAATCTTTAATCACCATTTCCACTACTAACATTTGTAATAGAGGAAAAGAATAGGCGGAAAACAGGATTTCTGTCACCTGCCGGGGTCCCTGTGTGCATTCCCTGTATTATGCATTAAGTCTGCATTTCTAGCAGTGAATGAAGGAATCCCATGGAGCATAATCAAGACCAAAATATTGCTTCCTAAATAGATGCTGAACCCCTGCTCTGCTTTTTGGCTGAATGGTGCTAAAATCCATTCTGGGACTTTAGTCAGGCTTTTGTGCCCTGTGCTATAGCTCTATTAGATACCTGGAGAGAACAGGTAATATGGAGAAAGTAGTATGTTTTAACAAGCAATAGACTATCAGCCAATTTTCCAGGGTGGTTACAAGGTACCCTGGTGAACATCACTTCTGAGAGATTGAAAGAAAAAGCAGACAAATTTGGGGTCTGATTAAGTTTCTTGGATCCTATGCCTGTTTCCTAACAGATACCATGGGCAGAACCTTTCTTTCACTGCTTTTTATACCTGCAAGCTAAGGGGGGAAGGAATGTTAGTTTTGGAGTAAGACAGGCCTGGATTTGGATCTTGAATCTATCGGTTACTAACAGTGTGAGCAACTGATCACTCAACTGATCTCCGGTTTTCTAATCTGTGAAATGGATGGCATGACATCCACTTCATGGAATAGTTGTATCACATACTATGATACTTCTAAAGTGCCATGAATTTTTTTAGTAAGAGTCAGCCATTGGCAGCAATTATTACTTCTGTGCGAATCTGATGAGTTGGTCTGTTGGAAACATGCAGTAGATCTTGTTTCCTTTCTCAGTCAGGGAGCCAGGACAGCACCTGTTTGGACGAAGTTCAGCCTTCCCAGCCCTGCTTCCACAGCCCCTGCATGCTTTTCCCTCTTCCTTTGCTGCCACTCTTCCTTCCTGAACTCTGTGCCCCAGACACCTCTCTCGCATCTCCCTTTGCCTTTGCCCATGTGTGCTTTTTTCTTGGAACACTCATCCCTCTCCACCTCACTTCTTCCCCCAGTCCCTGGCTATAGTCATTTAGGTCTTCTTTAACAGATCACTTCCTCTAAAAGGCCTCCTCCCACCCCTGGATGTGTGTTCCCATCTCCAGCCCCCATTTTCCCTTGTTGCAACATGTCACCCACAAGGTATTGCCAATTACCTGTATGCACATGAGACTGCAGGTGTAGGAGCTCTATGTTGTTCACTTGATCCCCAGACACTGGTATATAGCTGGACAACAACAAAGATTTGAACTAATGAATAGCTTAATCAGTTGATTGGCCACTAAATTAATGAGTGACTGGAAGTAAGTAAAATTATAAATCCATTAAAAAAAAATCTAAGTCCTTGATCCCAAAAAGTTAACTGAGCAAGATAGCAGATCTTAATGAGTTCATTCCAGTTTTTCCTTTAGGTTGCAGCACTCAATAAGCTCTGGATAACTGTCAAGGCCCACCAGAGATCCAGATGGACTGTCTCAAATATTAGCACAGTCCAAAGCTTTAGAAAAGTCATTTCTATGTTTTGCTTTGTATCACTTACTGTTATTAGCTGAACATTTTGTAGATCGTGGGAAATCCAAAATGTTTTATTTCACTGAATTGACATAAAAGGAATTAAGTTCTCACTTCACCCTTTAGAATGATATTGGTAAAATAATTTATGTCAACTGGAATTAGATGATTTTAAGTTTTTATGAAACATAAATACATAAGCCCTTTTTATCCAATGATTTTTCCTCAACATTAGATTTGTTGAATCAGTGTCTTTTCACAAATGTGCAATTCATTTTTCTACTGTCCAAAAGAGCCATACTTGAGAAATAAATGTACTTATTATAGAAGCATTTCATAAAATTATTCCTCAAAGCCTTCTTCATATCAAAATGAATATGGAACAGATATAGACAGGCAGATGGGCACAGGAAAAGATAAGAAGGGCGTTATCTAGGGATCAATCCCAAGTGGTTCACAACAAACTCAAATCCCACATTTTGGGTTGTTTACATTTGTTTTTAATTTTTTAATGAGATACCTATTTTTGCATTTATCCTGAATCTTTGAATATATGAGATGCTCCAAAAACATTTATGACATTGATTTTATGACTTTGCAAATTACCTGCAAAATTAAGAGAATGTCCTGGAGACTTTATTTGCACTAACAGAGAAATGAAAAGTCAGAGCCTATCAGGTTAAAAATGACCTCTTAAAAAACCAAACTTAGATGAAAAAAAAAAAAAACCCTGACTTTTAGCACATAAGATCCATGAGATTCCAGACAGGCTGATTGCATTCAGTATCACAGTTTATTTACCTCTGAATGTGTCGGGGGAGTGAGGTTCTGCCTGAAACTGCCACCCCCTGATCAGCTCTGAAGGAAGCCATTACCAAAATAAGAAATGTGAAGTCTATCACTGATTTTCCTAGGCACGGGCCTAGTATGGATCCCATTTACAGATACCTTGCATGAGAAGGAGAAATCTGTTGACTATTTAGGAACAAGAAAGCTTTTCTGCCTTTCCACCAAGAGTAGATGAGGCCCTGTTCTGGGCCAAGTTCCGTTTTGGGGAATTGCATTCCACAAGCCTAAATGCTGCGAGGCGCTCCGTGGAGATCCCGCATCCTCCCTCGTGTTCCGTCCCCGTTGCAGAGTGCCGCTGACAGCTGTTGGACAGCTGAGGCAATTCACCTCCAAAGTTGCATAATTTGGAGAGTGCTTTGGGATCCATTCAGTTGAAAGGTTGTTAATTATGATGATTTATGACACTGGAAACAAATCCGGGCCTTGACAGTATGGAGAATATACTTAATGTATAATTCTTTTGCATGTCCCTTTGGAAAGTCCATAAGTACAAGAAAAAAATGTTAAAATCTTATTATGCATTATGAGTAAGGTCCATAGTTGTAGCAAACAGAATATCACTGACCTTTTGAATTAGGATGATAAAAAGAGAACATCTGGAGATTGATGGGTCCTATTTAGCAGCACCTTATTATTAGTTCAATTATGGTGGCCTTCCAGGTGAGCTTCGCTGATTCGTCTTGCTCCCTCGTGGCAGATAGTATTGATCACCACGCCATGTGGGGTTTCCCAAATCTGCCTTCCCACCCTCATTGTCCTAACCTCAATTGCATCTTCAACATCTCTTCCCTGGGAGGGGGTAAGGGGTTTGCCTTCCTCTGTGAGTCCATACTGAAACCTGACATTGGCATTTTTGCTTCTAGAGTAATCTTCCAGAAAAACAAAAAGTTGAATGTTTCACTTGCTCCGATGCCTGAAAGTATCCTTTTAGAATACCCACATTCCTTTGCAAGGCTGCCGACAGGCCTTCTGTGCTTTGTATTTTTTATTTTTATCCCTTGCTGTCTGTCTACCCCCATACAATCTCTGCTACCGCCATGGTGACCTTCTCACCTTTTCATCAAACAAGCCGTGCCCTTCTCAAATTCTGGGAACCTTTGAACATAGAAATCCACCCCCTGCAGGGCCCTCTCTCACCTTCTTTGCCTGGCAAACACCTCCTCGTCTTTCAGTGCTCCTCAAATGTCACCTCCTCTGCACAGTTCTCCCAGGCAGAATAAGGTGACTGTGGCATTTATCACACTGTGTGGCGTTCTTCTGTTTTCATGTCAATTTCCTCCACTAGACTCTATTTGGTAAAGGCAGGGACTATAGTTTATCCTTTTTAGCCTCCTCGATAGACAAAGTCAGGACTAATACATTCACCACTAACTGTTAAAGCCAGTAACTACTATATAATCTGGTTTTAGATACAAACATTGAAAACCGTATGAGGGCACTTCAAAAAGCTTGTGCAAATCTACTGATACCTGGTTATCTTAGTGGAATTTCCAAATTTAACTGAAAATAATAATTCTAAACATCTATTCATCCATTTGTGCATATATCTATTCATTTACTACCTGAAATTATGCTATACAGATCTAAATTCCTTAACCAAACTGTTGGGAACAGAAATGTTTGAAAATTCTGAAATTTCTGTATTTTATAAAAATAATATGATACATTTAATTATTATATATATTTTTAAAACACCCCAATAAGGTCTGGGCAGTATTTCATAATCAAACACAATAGCTGGACATATGAACATTCACATTGAATGGAATAAAAACTACAATAGTCTCACTTCTTCTCAGCTAAGATTTTACCAGCACATGAGTTTGCAACAAACTTAGGGGAATTCATGATATTGGAATTTGTTGGGTATTTGGATTTGGGAATCTTAGAAAGGGATCCGGACCTATGCATATATTTGTATGTCTGTTTGTTATCTCCTTTCCTAGGACAGGAATTCAGTGGGGCCACTGAGCTTTTCTTGTTCGCTCCTATACCACCAGTGGGAAGACCTGTATCTGACATTTAGTATGTGCTCAATAAATTTTTGCTGCATGGATGGATGCATAGATGGATACATGTGTTAAACAAACAAAAGTCTGACTTACTGTAGAGGTGATGTGAATAATGGAGACTACTGTTTCTAGCATTACATTCTTTCACATACTGTAAGTTCTTACAGGTCAAGGATACTTTGTTTTGATCACATCTTGATCTTTGATACTTCATATAGTTAGTACATGCTGTTTACGTATTAAGGAATGACCAATTTCTTTTACAACTAGAAAGTAACTGTTCAATTTTTTTGAGAAAATTAAAATTCCTTCTAGAAAGTTCACTAGGTTGCAAGGCAGAGTAATGTGGTTTGGGAATTTAAATGTAAACACTATCAGTCACTCTTCACTGGAGTCCTGGGTATGAAAGAGGAAATAAATATCCTAATCGCCATGTTTTAGAAATATATTGCCTTACACTCCAGTTTACTATCCATGTCCAGGGCTGAACTATAAACTTTTATTTCCCTCAAACAAACCCCCAAACATTTATCGCATTAAAAATGAATCATCTGTTACACTCCAACCATAAACTGAATAATAAACAGAGGCAGGAATTATGATCTCTGGAAAACTGGAGAAGCGCCGGTGTGCGATCTCAATATCCCGCCCCATAAATCTTCAAATCCATATTTACATTGAATTCCCGGACTTGCCTGTCAAAAAAGTGTCTAAAACCCGAGATAATTGTTTTACAAAATAGGTAGAAACTAATAGCAAATCTTATTTATAGAAAGAGGAGTTTGAGGAAAATATGATAATTTTGCCATCCATTAGATCATATCTTTCATAGAAGTTATATTTGAAATAGTCCAGTTTGAGGGTTTCTTTCTTTTATTTTTTATTTTTTTTTGAGTATGGAAAAGTTCTCTGCATTCCTGAAAATCCCATTGCCTCATACATGGCTTGGCACATTTTAGACTTCTGCTGTGTGTATGGAACAACTTTTTTAGAATATGATTTGACTTTTGGCATCTTTAAGTCCATGTACTAGGTTATTAGAATATAATTTCTACTGCATCTTAAAATGAATCTCAAAGATATAAATAGGGTGTACATCCATCTGGGTGAAAATAGTATTTGATCTTTACTTTTGCTATGCTTTTTTTCATGCATGCACTCAAAACAATGCATACTTTTTTTCAGAAATCCATTCATCTGTATGCTGCCATTCTAAGCAAATTAGAATAGTCATAGTTTAAAGTTAATATTAAAAAATCCATGCTTGATTGTCTGCGAGATTTTTTCCAGGATCATTTTTGGTTAGATTGTTAGCTGACCTTACGTGCATATACCCCAGAAAGATGGCGAAGCTGCTTCGCAGCCTGGCTTCACTATGTTACGTGATTGCAATAGGTCAACTCTGACGTGGCGTTGAAAGAAAGTTCCTTTTGCAGATAATTAATGAAATGCAGCACAAAGCATGCCATCACCTAATAAAAACATCATCCTGTGAGAAATGTTTACTGCCCTTTATAAAAACTTCCCCTTGGATTTGGGCATATGGAATATTACATTTCATGTACGACTCTGGCTTCCCATGTGGCTTGAGAGTTCTTGCTGTGTCCCAGCTAAAGGAAAGATTCTGTAAGGAAACTATTAGCCCTTGGCCAGTCTCTCAGGCTCATGATTCAAAATGACCAGCATTCATTAAACTTTATTACTGAGCTGCATGAAGTTTCTTTGGATTAGGAGGCGGCGTGACCCTCTGTCCAGATTTTTGAATGGTGCTGAAGCTTTTCATTAACCTGGAAGCCTTCTATTTACATGGTTCACAGCCTGGTCTCAGCTCACTTGGAGGTAACAAAGGGTGTCGGGACAGGAGGGCAGTGGGGGTCCTGCTCCTCTAAGGCTTCCATCTGACTCTGATCAGGTCAACATTTTAACTCCTGCCTCATTAAGTAAAATAAAATGGGAATGATTTTGAGCCCATGGATTGTGTTTAGGATTCGTCTTTTGTCTCTTTCTGGCACCTTCTCTGGGCAGCACACTTTTATGTGATCTGGTTTGCTGGGTTCTCTCCATGGGAGCTGCTGGCATGGTTTTCACCCAGCTGTATGCAGCTTCTAGCAAAGGTACATGGAAAGGAAGAGTGAGGCTGTGCCAGCATGTTATCAGGGGCAGCAGCAAATTGTCAGGCAATTCTACTCATTTCTCTAATTGCAGGGGAGTTGTAAATTACATAGGAGGCCTTCCTAAGATGTCACAAGAAAATGAATGTGCAGTAAATTGAATCCTGGATTCACATTCTGATGTATTTGAATGCCTTAAAATGTCTGACTTCGTTAGTCCTGGAGAGCATTAAAATCAGCGTCTTTACCCACCAAAAATGAGACAAGTTGACATCGTGTGCTTCCTAATGTGACATGGAAAAGGACCAACATTGCCTCAGTAATATTTTTATCTTTAAAAATGTTCATCTTAAAGCAAAAAAAAAAAAAAATGATAAGGAACCAATCAGTCAAATTGGAACTATGGGACACTCAACAAAAAACTGATCTGTATTTTTTTTAAAGGTTAATGTCTTGAAAGTCAAAAATAGGTCAGGTATCTCTTAAAGACTAAGAGATACTAAAGAGATAGGATAACTGAGGGCAATGCGTGGCAGCTGGTTACAGTAAACAAACTACAAAGGGCATCAGTGGGACAACTGGGGAAATCAGAATGCGGACTGAATGTGAGCTATTATTGTATCAGTGCTAAACTTTGTGAATGGCGACATCTGGTTATGTTAGAGAATGTTCTTTTTCTTAGGTGATGTCTGATTAACTATTTAGGTGATGAAGTGCCATGATTTCTTCAACTCAGTATCAACTGATGCAGCAAAATGTCCCTGGTCTGTATTAAAACATACATACACATACATGTATGGAGAAAGAAGGAAAAAATGTGCAGCAGGATTGATGCCCCTAGATGGGTTTTATGAATGAGGTTTATAATGTTTACCTTGTGAGGCTGTTTGATAACTAAATACACATCATATAAGTGAAGTGATGTGTACACTGGCTGCTCAAGGCTACTCCTGCTAGTGATGGAACAGTGACGTCCTGAGGAGCCTTGCCATACTTAGGTCAGCGTGAAGTTTTGCGATTTCCTACTTGATTAGGATCCTCACTGTTGAAAGCTCTCAGGAGTCCATGGCTTGACTATGAATTTTTAAACTAAAGGTTTCTGTATAGAAGTAGCCAAGCTTCAACTTACATGGTGCCAAACGTGTCCCCTGGCAATTTCTCCCCTCTAAACACCCTGAAGTTGGTCCCAGACAGTCTGGCAAGGTTGTGCATTGTGAATCCTGGTACATTTGTCCCCTCGCCCTACATCTTTCTGCTTCCCCCAACCCAGGTTTCTATTTCTGGGGCAGCAGGGTGGGAGTGCCATGTGGATGGTCCCCCTAAGACACCATGTCTTTCTACCCAGTTTGCAGACTTTTCCGGTTTATCCTTTCCCTGTCTATACTGAAGGTTATAATTTTCTTCTTTGCTTGTACCAATGAACTCCCAAATAAATCTGGACTTTAGTTCTGCTGTATCATCCAAGACCCAGGCTCCATCAGTCTCGAAGATTCTGTCTATTGAGGCTTCCATTCTTTTGCAAAATCACTTCATGGTGCAAAATGGCTTCCAGAACTCCACCCATATGGCGACTCCCAGGTAGGAAGTAGAAGGAAAGCAGGAAGGACAAAAAGAACATGCCTCCCAGCTGAGTCAGCTACCTTTAAAGTCATCTGCTGAGAGCCTCACCTAATGATCTCTGCTCATGACCAGGCTGATATGAAGGTTGAGCAATGTAGTCTTGTCCTTGGGCACATTGTTGCCCCATATAAAATCAGGGAACTAATTAGTAAGAAGAGCAAGAATACTGGAAAGGAAACTGTGAGTACATCGCTGTCACATACATTTACATTGAGCACAGATTCTGCATTGAGGGGGAATGTAAAAGAAAAAAAAAAAAAAAACCTCTTTCTCGGGCCAGCACTGTGGCACAGTGGGTTAAGCCCAGGAGCCCAGGAGTCCTAGTTGCTCCACTTGTGATCCAGCTCCCTGCTGATGTGGGTGAGAAAGCAGTGGAAGATGGCCTAAGTGTTTGAGTCTCTGCACACACATGGGAGACCCAAATGAGGCTCTTGGCTTCAGCCTGGCCCAGCCCCGGCCATTACAGCCATTTGGGAAGTGAATCAGTAGATGCAATCAATCTCTCTCTCAATATCTCTCTCTCTCTCTCTCTCCCTCCTTTCACCCCCCCCAGCTCTAACTCTACCTTTGAATAAATAAATAAATCTTTTTTAAGAACACATCTCATATCACCTCATCTTTGAGAAGCTTACAATTTATTTAAAAAGGCAAAAATAGTCTAGAGCCTTACCACTCTGAATGCACCCGATCTCATCCAAAAAAAAGGCAAAATATGTGGGAAAATTAGAAGAGAATTTGGTGCTAATTTAACTGTAATTTAGGATGGAAAAAAGAACAATTCTCAGGCAAACTTTCAGCTTTGCAGAAAATTTTGATAAAAGTTTTGGTAACAGACTTTTCCATGAGAAACTAACAGTGCAAGCAAAGCCCAAGAGGAAGAGATGAGCAGATTGGTCTGAGTGTGATTTTCTTGATAGACTTAACTGGGTATGGTCTGGTTTGGAAACCAACATGATAGGTGGAATGAGGATGGATCATGGGGGATATTGAACCAAAAGTATCTTTTTGCCCAGTGGACTAGACAATAGAGAACTGTTGTAAGTTTTTGCACAAGGCATTGAAATGCAGATGATATTTTAGGTAGACTGTTGGTAGCAAGTTGGAGAAAGTAAAAAGGCTGGAGTTAATAGGTATGGTTGCGAGTTTATATAGAGCTGTGTTAGGAAATCAGTGGAAATGAAAAGGAAATGGAACATCTGAATGATTTGAAAGGATAATTCTGAGGTTTCTAGCTTGGGAGACAAATGGAACCTTTGACCAAAGGGATAATGGTGAATTTTGGAGGACTTCATATGTTTGAGAAAGAACTCTGAAGAGTTAGAAGTATTTCTTATAGATTCAAAAGCCATAAAGTTACTTCTACCAAGTAAACTGAGACATGAATTATGTTTGTGTGTACTTTCCAGTGAAAACATAGGTACAGTTTTTATTTTTTTAATATTTATTGAAAGATAGGGAGAGGTTGGGAGGATAGAGAAAGAGAGAAATCTTCCATCTGCTGGTTCACCCCTCAAGTGTCCACGATAGCCAAGGCTGGGCCAGGCTGAAGCCAGGAGCCAGTGGCTTCATCTGGGTCTCCCACATGGTGCAGGGGCCCAAGTACTTGGACCATCTTCCACTGCTTTCCCAAGCACATGGGCAGAGAACTGGATTAGAAGTGGAGGGTCTTGAACCAGCACCAATATTGGATGCTGATATCACAGGTGGCAGCTTAACCTGCCATGCCACAACACAGGCCCCAAGGTAGTACCATTTTTAGAAAAGGTTTATTTATTTATTCATTTGAAAGGCAGAGTTATAGAGAGGCAGAGGCGAAGAGAGAGAGAGGGAGGGAGTGGGAGGTCTTCCATCTGCTGGTTCACTTCCCAATTGGCCACAATGGCAGGAGCTGTGCCTATCCAAAGCCGGGAGTCAGGAGATTCTTCCTGGTCTCCCACGTGGGTGCAGGGGCCCAAAAACTTGGGCCATCTTCTACTGCTTTCCCAGGCCATAGCAGAGAGCTGGATCAGAAGTGGAGCAGCTGAGATTCCAACTGGCGCCCATATAGGATGCAGACACTGCAGACAGCACCAGCCCCGGTAGTACAGTTTTTAAAGAAGGGCAATGGCTTCATGAGAGAGACATTGATATTTTTGAGATTCTTATATACTGCATACAATAGACAAACTAAAGGAATGTGGATACTTTGATTATACTTCAAGAAACTCAAAACTAATTGTATTGATTATTTATAAAAGGAGGAAAGAATATTTCGTTTACACAAAAGGAAAATAATTAACATGTATTTCATGCTGCTTTATATAAAGCATATTGCTATATCTACACCTTGATTTCATTCTCCAGTGATCTTGGAGTGGGTAAGGTTACATAGTCAAATGGTGAAACTAGAATTCAAACCCCAAAATATTAAGTCAAAGATGCTGCTCTTTTCCATGCCATCCTACTTGTTATTTCTCTAAGTTCTCCTTTCCTTCTTCCTAATTTGTCTGCTGTCAATTCTATTGAAAAATTATTTACCTACAATTTCTTTGAAATCATAGCTTATTGGAATTTGTAAAGACTTTGAGAAACTTTTGTGTTACATAATTGTATTCTATTAAATGAGAGAACTCTCAGATATCCAAAGCCCCAGTCTAAGGAATTGATGTTATTGAGCCATTTGCAAGACAATACCTTTTAAGAAAGTTTATATGGCTCAAGTGTTTTCAAAACAAATAGATTCTGCCCAGAGAGCCGGTACTATTCCCGGTTGCTCCTCTTCCAGTCCAGCTCTCTGCTGTGGCTCGGGAGGGCAGTGGAGGATGGCCCAAGTGCTTGGATCCCTGCATCCACATGGGAGACCGGGATGAAGCACCCGGCTTCTGGCTTCAGATCCACACAGCGCCGCCCGTGGTGGCCATTAGGAGAGTGAACCAACGGAAGGAAGACCTTTCTCTCTGTCTCTCTCTCACTGTCTATAACTCTCTCTCTCTGTCTCTCTCTCTCACTGTCTAACTCTGCCTGGCAAAAAAAAAAAAAAAAAAAAAAAAGGATTCTGCTGCTCTCCGTAGTGAGGCTAGTAAAGAATTTGCTCAGGTTACCCATTTAGAGAATTGATTTTTTAAAATGATGTTCAGAACACTGAGACTTCTGGTAGACCAAAGATAATTCCAAGTAGGAAAACAGTTATTTTCCTTCAGAGACAATGTCATTCCAAAAGATAAAAACAAATACAAAAAACTTGCGGTTGAAATAAACTCTGATTCCTGTTATTGACTTTTTTTCTGTTACTGATTGATAATGATTGGAATCACACCGAAGTCTTGACTCATTTGTTTTCCCCAGTGACTGACGATAATACTGTGCTCTTTTAAAAGACAGAAACTCATGCTTGTATTCTTGACCATGAGCTCAGTTCTACTCTGATGTGTGATCCTGAAGCCTATCAGTATCGGCTGGAGTTAGTTCTGTGAGCACTGGTGTCCCCCTCTCTTTCTCGCAGACTACCTCTGTGCTGCTCCCTTGGGAAAACGTGGGACTTGAGTCATCTGTTTCTCCTCAGGTCACAGTCCATTTCTCAAGAACTTTCGACCATCTCCCAGAAGTGAGCTGGATCCCTCTGGATCTCTGGAGTATGCTCTCCTTCTGTGTCGGAGCCTTTCCTTCCAGTTGCATGTGTCACCATTTCCCTGGATTTAATGGAAGACGAAGGAATTCATTTAAGAAATGTCAAGATAACTTTTCAGAGCAAAGGGGTGTCACTCATTGTTACAGTGTGGCCTTTTACTAAATTGAACTATAGGGAAGGTAATTTAATTCCCTTTGGCCAGTATTTAAGTTACAGAGAGTATTTACCAGCCAAAATAAAGTTCATTAGTTAAGTGAAATGAGTTCTTTGTGTTCTCAGTTCTCTGTTCCCTAGGAACCATACCACCTCATAGAGACTGAATGCATCTTTATTAAATTCTCCCTGGTATACACAAATGCAAGTGTTATTTGTTTCCGAAATTTGGTTTGAGAGATGAGTTAAGTGTGTTAATACTATGAGCATTTGTAGTACAGTTTGTCAATGTAATTTGAATGAGTACCTCTCATGGTTGACTGTAAATGCATGTTAATTAAGGTTTAATAACCTTCATATGGAAAATGGTAAATAATTATAAGTAAGTGATCTTGGATAAACTTCCAGTGAGTCTTTTAAAAGAAACATCAAATAAAATATAGTAAATATAGTATTTACTGTAATTATGTAGATTAAAGAACTTCATTCAGCTGAATGCTTTTTGGCAGATTGTAGATTGCACACTCCACATCAAGTGGGGTGTTGAACAAGGTAATAATACTAACCTTGTAACAGCTTGAAATTTCCATTAAGAGACTAGCAGATGTACTGGTTAGTATGCTTAACCAATTAAAATATATTAATAGGGAAATGTGTGTTCCTCCTGGTGACTGCTAAACAATGAATGACTTCCTACTGAATTTTAAAGATAAGTATTATTATTCTACATTACCATAAACAGGAATGTTGGCTAATGTGCCAAGTAATATCTCCCTAATACTCTAACCTAGACTTTCAAGCAAAGCAATGTATATTGCTCCTAATAATTATCTTCTTCATCTTTCAGTCCTCCTGAAATTTACTCCCCCACCCCCATCTCTGGAATTGATTTTCTGTAGATCAGGTCATCATTCTGGGATGCCAGACATATTATCTCCTGTTCTGCATACCCCAGCCATATTACTTCAAGGAAGTCAGGGCATGACAGGAAAAGACCATGCAGTGATGCTGTGAAAGTCTGTATTACAGTCCTGATTTATTTAGCAAAAGATGCAGAACCTCAGTCTGAACTAGGTGGCCACCCACATGAGGAAAAAATGCAGTGTATACCGGCATGGCTTCCCAACGACCCCAACAGGGCTCTGCAGCTGCCGGTACTGGTATTTGAGAAGATACTGTTGTGCTGAACTCAAGTCTTTTATAACATAAGTTTTCTAGAAGAAGATGGAAAATCTGGACTCTTCTGTTCTCTAGCTGAACTCTCTATCAGTAAGCCCATACCCTCAGCTAGAGGAGAAAGGTGAGGGCACTGACAGCCGTGAGCTCTTTGTCCTCCTCTAACCAGCCTCATTTCCTTATATTTCTTCTCTTAACCCTTATTTAATTCCCTTCACAGGTGTTTCTGGTTTCAGATTCAAGGACCACAACCATAAAAGCCCTTGCCTATGCCAGCCTCCCACAGGAAAAGCTGTAACAAATTCTATGTGTAATCTCTTCCATTGACTGCAGGGTGATGATGTGGTGCCTCGTGCATTTTACTAGTGTATCTCTGAATCCTGTCTGTGGCCCCTGTACCCTGGGAGTGGGTGCTGGAGAGGATAGTGGACTGTGGGGTCACAGGACTCTAAAGCTCATTCTGCAAAAATCTTGAAGTAATAAGATAGCAACACATTGAAGTTTTTTTATTTATTTTTATTTATTTATTGACAGGAAGAGTGGATAGTGAGAGAGAGAGAGACAGAGAGAAAGGTTTTCCTTTTCCGTTGGTTCACCCTCCAATGGCCGCCACGGATGGCACGCTGCAGCTGGCGCACCACACCGATCTGAAGGCAGGAGCCAGGTGCTTCTCCTGGTCTCCCATGGGGTGCAGGGCCCAAGCACTTGGGCCATCCTCCACTGCCTTCCTGGGCCACAGCAGAGAGCTGGCCTGGAAGAGGGGCAACCGGGAAAGAATCTGGCGCCCCGACCGGGACTAGAACCCAGCGCCTATTGAGCCGCGGCGCCGACCCACATTGAAGTTTAATATCATGATAGTGAAAAGTCTTGCAGTATGACAGTGCCAAAATCTAATTAGGTGGATATGTCGTGGGAATGTAGTGTGAACACAGAAGCTATGGAGCTGTGAGAACTAAGGAACCAGAGGGCCCGATCCCATTCTGGGTCAGCCCCATTTACTCCAGCTCTTAACTCCACACCACTAACTAGACATGGCCTCACAACCCTAAATACTCCAGAGCCTGTGCTTTGATGACATCATCAGGCCTTTAGTCTCCATCACCAGTTGTCCTCACAGTTCCTGCAACACTCCTCTTCATCTCTTTCAGGTCTACTGTCCTTCATCCTTTCTCTTCTAGTCCTCCACTCCCTTCAGACTTCACTTGGTTCTCAGTCTGGATCCTTATTGGCTATTCCAGTTGTGTGTAACTCCAACTCAATGTTCTCCAACTTGACCGAATCTCTAATCTTCCTTCCTTCCTTCCTTCCTTCCTTCCTTCCTCCCTCCCTCCCTCCCCTTCCCTTCCCTTCCCTTCCCTTCCCTTCCCTTCCCTTCCCTTCCCTTCCCTTCCCTTCCCTTCTTGATTTATTTATTTGTTTATTTGATAGAGTGACAGAGAGAGAGATATCTTCCATCCACTGGTTCACTTTCCAAATATCTGCAACACCTATAAGTGGTCCATGGCCAAAGTCAGGATCCCAGAACTCCATCTGGTCTCTCATGTGGATGCAGGAGCCCAAGTACTTGGGCCATCTGTTGTTTTCCCAGGCATTTCAGCAAAGAGCTGGATCAAGAGTGGAGTAGCTGGGACTTGAACAAACCCTCCAAATTGGGATGCCAGCATTGCAAGCAGTGGATGAACCTGCTGTGCAGCAACAATGCTGGCCCTAATTTCATTTTGAGTCCCTGCCTCACTTCACACAGCTGCTCTTCTAGGCTGCCTCCTGCTCCATGACCCTCCAGTCTCACACCTTCCCCGCACTCTACAGATCAACCTACCTTCCTCCCTCCTAAGGAAGCTGGGGACAGCCAACATTTCCCTCAAAATTCCTCCACTCCAGTGCATGACCTGTGTTCCTTCTCTTTCTTTGTTCGTGTTTTTAAAGAGGAAATGTTTGGCCTCTTTTTTAAGATTGACCCCTTCTGCTCCTATGCCTCTAGGAATTCCCTCATTTCTTCTTTCTTTTCTTTGATTTTTCCTTCTGACCCATCTTCCCCATCCTTTGAAACAAAACTTCCTAGCAATTCCTCTTATCTTATCTTATCTCAGTTTTCCTTAACTATCACACTCTTGATGGAGAATACTTTACTACCTACATCTATCTTGTCTGCCTCTACTCATTTCCTTACCCAGGTACCCTGACATCACCCCCCCCCCCCATTCTACAAAAGCTGCCTTCTTCAGCATGGTCTCATGGAATGCTTCAGCATTGTAAAGCACAAAGATGAAAGTTCAGATCCCTCCACCTTCTCTGCTTCCATATTTGCTTCCAACATATCTGTGTTTGGGAGCTCTGAACTCAGTCTAAGAATATACATGAAATGCATGAAGTCATTATAAGACCAATTCTATAGCCTTCAAGCTGACAAATAAGAATGTGGATGTATATATGCATTTTCTACTTTTCACAAAGCAATAAACAGAGCTGCACTAGCATATCATAAGAAAATTATGTTGTGCTTTCCTGTAAGATTCATGGCTGAACCAACTTGGATTGTACCAAATGGTAATGATGTCCTAAATATTCCACATTTTCTCCACCTGTTGCATATTAGCAAGTTAGAGCAGTCACAGGTCTCATTTTGGTATCAGTTGATTCATTCACTAACAGAACAGAATAAAAGTGTTTAAGCACTTTTAAATTATAAGTCCCTAGATAACAGGAGACACATGTTCTGCATATCAGATTCTCTTTACTGCCTTCATTGTACCATGGAATAGGGTAGTGTAAAGGTAGAGGCCACTTAGATTATACTTCAACAAGAGTTACCATAAACTCTTGAAGGTATCTGGTCGGACTGGAGGGGAGTCCAGGGTAAGTTCAGGTGAACTCCTTGCAGCCAGGGATCTTACAGCAAGTAGTAGAAATAAGACAAGTACCCAGAGACCATAAAGGAAATCGGACAATGGTGAATGCCACCTGGAGGAGAAAGGGACCACCCTGCAAGACAGGGCTCCACCCTAATCCCTGGCAGGAGCTTAAATGAAGCTGATAATGAAGTCAGAGATAAAGCCAAAAGATTCGGTATCCACGAATATACCTGTTATTTAAGAATACTATGTTGAGGAAGAAATACTTTTACCTGATACATCAGAAATCTCTCCAAGCATTGTTATATTTTAACAAGTGCTAAATTGTTGCATCCATCTGTAGAAGATATTAGGATTCTTCTGAGTTTATGAAAATAAAATAAGTGGTGTCTCTTGCACTTTCTGGAGAGTGCCTTTTCGATGGGCTGTTTGTGTAAAAGACTTCCCTAGCTCTTGGCATTGTATCCATTTAGTGGCTTTATGACCACAGAAAGGTTTTTCAGCCAAGGCAGGAGCCCTATGGAGATAAAATGCCTTGTGTTTCCCTGCAGGAGGTCTAGCTCACTCAGACCAGTTTAATAGCCATTCATGCACTGAGAAGATCTTATCTCGGGTTCCATTGGTTCGGGGTCACTTGCTGGCTCACATTATATTGAAATGTGGGCAGAGTGAGGGAGTAATTTGTTAATGTCATGTAGGATGAACTTGGTTAGAAAGGGAAGTGTACCCACTTTATAATAACACAAGTGTTTCCTTGCTAATCCCTTGGCAGGTTCATTATCTGTGCAGCCCCAGGCAATGGTTAGCCTATCGTGAAAGTGAAATTTAACCCTCAGCATGAAATTAATCCTCAAAGACTTATGTCTGCTAAGTCTAGAAATAATACATTCAAAATGATTTTTATAATCCCTAGCTCCTTTTTTATGCATAGGTGCTAAATTGTTATCGAGACATTATAGAGCATGCTAGGAAACTGATGTTTATTTACTTAAAACTGGACACATCTATAAGAACAAAGAATCAGGCTTCCCAATTCAGGTTTGCAATTTTAAGCCTTACATGTCAGAGGGACTACTTTTTAGCTACTGGTAGTGTTTTTTGTTGGTGGTAATAGTTATGTTTACACTGTGCTCTATCTACTATATAAGGGAAAAGAATTTTTTAAAACAAATATCCCTTGACAAGGAAGCTCTTCAGTTCAGCTTGTTGACATTTGTCGTGGAAAAACTGGGAAACACCAGGAGAATGCCAAATGAGAGTGAATGGTTCCTTGTAGAGCCAGGAAACCTTTAACAAGGGTTTAAGAGTAAAAGGAAGTAAGGTTGTGTCCTTTTCCTGTTTCACAAGACAGGGCTTTATTCTTAGCCTTTTCTCATATCTTTCTTTCCAAGGTGTATGGGGAATGAGGAAGATAAGGGCAGGAAAGGTTAGGATTGAGAAGGAGGTGGAAGGGGGGCAATATTTAAGAAATAAATGTAACAAGCATTTTATGCACATTTTCTTCTTTAATCCTCACTATAAAAATGGCAAAATGGATATCACTTTTTAAAAATAAATAGGTTGAGATTTCCTGTTCAGATTCATGCTGTGGATAAGTACCATATTCAGGATTCGAATCCATATCTGCTAGACTTCAAAACCATTTCTATTTCTACTGTATCCCAGAGCCTAATCCTAAGAAAAGATCAACTATTTGAAAACTCAATGAAATCTTGCTACATTCAAATTCAACCTACCCCTCCCCCAAATATGAGAGATTCTTGCAGTGTAAAGTTGTGGCTTGGAATATTAGTATTCCTCTGTACTAACTATGTTGATATTTGTGTATCAGGAAGACTTACTATATGCTTAGGCTGCTACTCATTCCCTACACACCACTATTACAAAATTAATCCACATCTTCACTCATGGCACTTTAAAAGATGATTGGAATATAAATGAGCAAAAAACTTTTAACTTTTTACTAAATTCTTTATTTCTAGAAATTTCAAAAAAAATCTAGAATCTCCTGAATTTAGAAAAATATGTCCCATTTTCTATTTCAATCCAGAAAATGAACATTTCTTAGAAGTCTACTACTTCTCCACTGTCTACCTCACACAATTTGCAATTATTCTTTGATAGGGAAATTCAGACTTTTAAAAGAACAACAGCTGTACCTTGCCAAATCCCTTATCAAATTTGTGTTCCAGTTTTTTATTCTCTCATGCCTGACCTGTTTTAACATCCTTTTTCACTATTGCTTCCTGTTGCTCGACACAGCCTGTCACTCTAGTGTGAAAGGAAATTATATTGGTCTGGCACAGTTTTCTCATCACGGAGCCAAGATCAGTGGAAGCCAATGCCCTTTCCTAAGCAGATACAAATCTCAACTATTTAATAATTCACTCTCATGTCTGCCCACTATTTAGGTATTTACTACATTTTTATTGTAAACTTCTAGAATGTTCTTTCTAGGCTTTCAAAAATTCTTACTTTAGCTCTTAGAAAAAAGTTATCAGCCCTTCCTGATGTACACCTGTCTCCTTTTAAAGTTCTAATGTAAAGTCCTGTCCTGTGCTGGTTTAATATCACATCTACCAAGCAACACCCTGCTTGCTACCCTGAAAGCCCTCATCCCTGCCATCATGAATTCACTTCTTCAGATGAGTTTCTCCGTTTAGCCTCATCTAGCCTCCAATACATCTGTACAATCTCCTTTAATAGTCTATTGATTTGATTTTCTGTATGTTTATGTGTGTATAAAAATTTTAATAGCACTGTGTATTAACTTTAAATTCTCTTCTGATGCCTCTGATTTTTAAACTTCCTCATGCATTCCCCACTTCATCTTTTTTTTTTTTTTTTTGGTGTCCTTAATGCCTGATATAGTTTATTATCTACTTGATAGATGAACTGAAAAATTAACTTTAAAGAACTTATACCAAAGTTTTATATTTGAATGAAATTAGTAATTTTTTATAATTTAAAGCAAAGTAAATTTATTTAACTGTACATAAATAGGTATTTATTTTAGTAAGGTGAAAATAGATCTCAATAAAATGTTCTGTATCACTTAATTACCAAAAAAAAAAAAAAAAAGACGTGTGATCCACTTTATTTTCTGAAATTTGTTTAATCATTGTAGTAAGTATCAAAAGACTTTCCTTTGAAGTGATGACTTTCACAAGGGTAGAAACAGTCATTTATAGTGTTTAAAAAATTATCTTAAAAAGGCATAAAGCTGTGAACAGGCAGTAAAAATTTGTTGCAAAGTAGATTCTTTTGAGTACCCAAGAATGTCTTACTGTGGCACTTGTTTATGATTTTGTTTGTTTTTCTAAAATTACTTCCAAATTGTGAGTCTGCAGAAAAGCATGAAAAGGTGTAATAATCACACTTCAGATCCATTAAGTTAATACAGAAGATTATGGAAAATTGTTTTAACTCTTGAAAATCCCTCTACAACTATAAAAGTGCAAATGAGATTGTCCCTGCTGTTTTAGACAGGCCTGCAAGCCTCAAAGCAATAGGATATTTATAAGAAAATTCCAGACATAGCAGTGCTGCCATGATCCATATGACCCAAACTTTCCAGTTTTTTTCTGTTATCCTGTCTTAGGAAAAACAAAGAGGTGTAAGATTTATATTAGGAAACCTTGAATCATTGATATGACTCATTATAATAAAGATAAGTGTATTATTTTATGGAATCATTAAGTTGATTTTGAAGAAAAACATACTTTTTAATTTTCATGGTTTTTCAAGTCACTGTGTCTCCCCAAAACAGCCCCAGCTTCTCCTCGGCCCTGTCCTGGGAAGCTGGCTGCTTCTGTTCTCCAGTGAATGATTGATTTTCTTTAAAACTATACCCACACTGACTGTACTGGAAGGTCCTATTTCATTTTTATCCAACTAACAAAGAAGTAGTCATGAAAATGTCTTGAGCATATCTATGTATTGATCTTTCTCAAATTCTGTACTTGCAAGAGACTACGCTGATATCATTAGCTGTGACTCAAATATCTTCAAGGAAAAGAATGTTATATAGTTAAGAATATTTTCAGTGTTCCTAATTTGTTTTGGAACTTAATTCACTAGATCACATTTTGGATTTCTCAGAAGATATCTTGATAGCCTCATAGATACTGTATCATCATTCAAAAATTTTTATTATTTTGTTTAAGAGGCAGAGAGAGAGAGAGAGAGAGAGAGCAAGCATGCTCCCTTATACTGGCGCACCACTGTTGCCCATAGTAGTTAGGACTGGGCTGGGCCGAAGTTGGGAACCTAATCCAGATCTCTTTTTTGGTGGCAGGAACAAAATCACTTTAGCCACCACTGCTCAAGATCTCTGGTTCTGCATTATCAGGAAGTTGGAAAAAGGAGTTGGAGCCGAGTATTGAGCCCAGGCTGCATTCTGTGGGTTGAAGAAATCCTAACTGGTATCTTAACTGCTAGGCCAAATGCCCACCCTGTAACTCCATTTTCAGGAATGATGTAAAAAGATCATCAAAGATTGTTTGGGGAGGAGGAGATTGAGATGGCAGAGTAGTGAAGGAGCTTACTGCTATAGTCTGGGAGAAGATAGTTTTTTAAAAATGGAGAGAGCACAGTCTCAGGGAAGAGTTAGGGAGAAAATGGCAGAGAAAACTCCATGCAAATTAGAGGGACATAGCAGACCTACGTGGAGGGTGTGGACACACACAACTCAGGACTCAGTAGCCGAAACCTCCGCTCCAGCTATGGAGAGTGAGGTGAGACCAGACTGCAGCAGCCCAAGCCACTGGTGATAAGCTTCAGGAAAATCCTGGAGGGAATCCAGCTGGGAGCCCCATGGGTGATAGTGTGCCTGCCAAGCTAGAGGAGAAATAAAAGGAGGGGGCATGTTTCTCTCTTCCTGGTCACCCTGCAATGGCTTCCTGTAACAAGCTGATAGAGAGTGGATGCCATTTTGGACATATGTAACAGCTATGCCAGCTCATGTCTGCACCCAGCAACCAGTGGAGCAGAGACTCCTGAGTCTGGTGGGGAGAACTGACAGGGGGCTGGGTGCTCGTGATTGTGGTAGGCTTGTGCGCTAGGACTGTGAAACACTGAGGCTGAGAGCGAGCATTTGAGTCAGAAGGTTAATAGGTGGTCAGAGAATCTCAATGGAATTTGGGGTAAATTATTTGCTTCCTTCCCCAAAAGCTTATATTTAGCATATCAAAGTGTCTTGCTTCATTAGGAATCTCTAAATTTACAAATATACCATGAGAATAGCAAGGGAGTGGTGATGGCATCTGAGCTCACAGTTTGCTGTGAAGGCAGGTTACCTATGCCACCCTTTTGGATGTTTTTTGTTTTAGCATGAGCAAACCAGATAGAATAAAGGATTGTAAATCAGATCTTTTCGTTTTTGTCCCTGCCTGATAACTGATGCCAATCTTGTTGTTGTTATTCCTTCGAAATTGTACTTAAAAACCTGAATGCTATGAGGCTTTTTGGGTTTTTTCCTCTCTTGGAAGCCTCCCTCCATGCTGCTTTGGCTGGAGGTCTGTGATTCTAATAAATACTTTTAAATCTCAAAAAAAAAAAAAAAAAAAAAGAAAGAAAGAAAGAAAACATTGAGGCTGAGTGGGAAGGGTCAGGGTGTGGCTGGGACTTTAGGCAATCACTGTGGCAGGCTTCATATGCTCAGGGCTCCCTTGTTCCCTGGTGAGGGACATTGCTGGGGAATCTGCTTACATCTGTGTGGTCCTTGTGGAAGTGCATATGAATATTATACCCACTGGGGCTAGCACCCAGGCACTAGTGTCCTTTGAGGAGAGGAAATGTGCTGAGTCTATGCCAACAGAGCAGAACAAACCTCCCCTCTGATTTAAAAAAAAAAAAAGGAGATTTACCTGGGTGTCACCTTAATACTCTCTTTACCCTGGAGCACTGAACAGAGCTCCTTGGCCACACCCACCATATGCCTCTAGGAATACACTGAAAGTAAACACTCCACTAATCCACACAGATATAGTCCAAAGATAAAAGTCACCAAAGCAAAAAAAAAAAAAAAAAAAAAAAAAAAAAAAAAAGAAGAAACCAATGAGCATCTCCACAAATGCTAAATAATAAATGCACCAATTCAAGAAGCAAGAATAAGGAACATAACATCATGCCCCTAAATGAATACAACACTTCATTACTAGATTGTGAAGATGAAGAGATTGAAGAAATGCCAGAAATGGATTCAAAAAATGGATCATAGGTTTACTTAGAAGTAATCAAAAGCAAATGCATGAACTAATGAAATCCAAAGATGACATGAAAGAAAATTTCTCCCACAAAATTGAGATCTTAAAGAGAAAACAATATGAAATCTTGGAAATGAAGAATTCAGTAGAACAACAACAACAAAAAAAATGCAATGGAAAGCCTTAACAACAGAATCTGTGAAACAGAAGAAAGAATAAAAGAATATCCCTGGTAGGCAGGGATGGTTCAATATTTGTAAATCATCAGTGTAATACATCATATTAACCAACTGAAGAACAAAAACCATATGATTATTTCAATAGATGCAGAGAAAGCATTTGATAAAATGGAACACCCTTTCATGATGAAAACTAAGCAAATTGGGTATAGAAGGAACATTCCTCAACACAATAAAGGCAATTTATGAGAAACCCATGGAGAGCATCCTATTGAATGGGGAAAAGTTGCAAGCATCCCCACTGAGATCCAGAATCAGTCAATGATGACCACTCTCACCATTGCTATTCAACATAGTCCTGGAAGTTTTAGCTGGAGCCATTAGGCAAGAAAAAGAAATCAAAGGGCTACAAATGGGGAAGGAGGAAGTCAAACTATCCCTATTTGCAGATGACATGATTCTGTATATAAGGGATCCAGTTTAGCAAGTAAAGCCACCGCCTGCAGTGCTAGTATCCTATATGGGTGCTGGTTCGAGTTCTGGCTTCTCTGCTTCCAATACAGCTCTCTGCTATGGCCTGGGAAAGCAGTAGAAGATGGCCAAGTCCTTGGGCTCACACCCCTGTGTGGGAGACGCTGAAGAATCTCCTGGCTCCTGGCTTCAGATTGGCACAGCTCTGGCCACTGTGGCCAGTTGGGGAGTGAACCAGCAGATGGAGGACCTCTCTCTCTCCCTCTCTCTCTGTTTCTCTGCGTCTCCTTCCCTCTCTGTGTAATTCTTTCATATAAATAAATAAATATTTTTTAAAAAAGGGATCCAAAAGACTCCACAAAAAGACTACTAGAACTCATAGAGGAGTTTGGTAAAGTAGCAGGATACAAAATCAACACACAAAAATCAACAGCCTTTGTGCAGGCAATGTCATGCTGAAAAAGAACTTCTAAGACTGATCCCATTCACAGTAGCTACAAAAAAAATTGAATATCTTGGAATAAATTTAACCAAAGATGTCAAAGATCTCTATGTTGAGAATTACAAAACATTATAGAAAGAAATAGAAGAAGATACAAAAAAAAATGAAAGAAATCTTCCATGTTCATGGATTGGAAGAATCAATATCATCAAGATGTCCATACTTCTGAAAGTAATTTACAGACTCAGTGCAATACCAATAAAAATACCAAGGACATACTCAGACTTAGAAAAAATGATGCTGAAATTTATATGGAAACACAGGAGACTCCAAATAGCTAAAACAATCTTATACAACAAGAACAAATCAGAAGACATTGCAATACCAGATTTCAAGACATACTACAGGGCAATTATAATTAAAACAGCCTGGTACTGGTACAAAAACAAATAGACCAATGGAACAGAATAGAAACACCCAAAATCAATCCAAGCATCTACAACCAACTTATCTTTGACAAAGGATAAAAAAAGGAGATAAAATCAAATCCTGGAGCAAGGACAGCCTCTTCAACAAATGGTTCTAGGAAAACTGGATTTCCACATGCAGAAGTATGTAGCAAGACCTCTACATTACACCTTATACAAAATCCACTCAAAATGGACTAAAGTCCTAAATCTATGACCTGGTACCATCAAGTTATTAGAGAACATTGGGGAAACCCTGCAAGACATAGGCATAGGCAAGGGCTTCTTTGAAAGACCCCAGAGGCACAAGCAATCAAAGCCAAAATTCACAAATGGAATTACATCAAATTGAAAAGCTTCTGTACTGCAGAAGAAACACTCAGGAAAGTAAAGAGGCAACTGACAGAATGGGAGAAAATATTTGCAAACTATGCAACTGGTAAAGATTAATAACCAAAATGTATAAAGAGATCAAGAAACTCTACAACAACAAAACAAACAAGCCAGTGAAGAACTGGGCAAAGGACTTAAACAGACATTTTCAAAAGAGGAAATCCAAATGCCCATCAGACACATGAAAACATGCTCAGGATCACTAGAAGTTAGGGAAATGCAAACCAAAGCCACAATGAGGTTTTACCTCACCCCAGTTAGAATGGCTTCCATACAGAAATCATCAAGCAACAAGTGCTGGCAAGGATGTGGGGGAAAAAGGCACACTAATCCACTGTTGGTGGGAATGTAAACTGGGAAAGCCACTATGAAAGACAATGTGGAGATACCTCAGAAATCTGACCTACCATATGACCCAGACATCCTACTCCTCAGAATTTACCCAAGGGAAATGAAATCAGCTATGAAAGAGCTATCTTCACCCCCATGTTTATTGCAGGTTAATTCACAATAGCTAAGACATGGAATCAACACAAATGCCCATCAACTGGAAACTGGATAAGGAAATTGTGGCATATGTACACTATAGAATACTACACAGTGGTTTAAAAAATGAAATTTTGTCATCTACAACAAAATGGATGAATCTGGAAAACATCATACTTAGTGAAATAAGCTAGTCCCAAAGGGACAAATACCATATGTTCTCCCTGACCTGTGATAATAGAGCACCTCAAAGGCAATCTGTAGAAGTGAAATTGACGCTTTGAGAAGCAATGACTTGAACATCCCTTGTCTTTACTGTTGAGAAACAGTTTTCTTTTTCTTCATACTATCTGTTGAACTCTTAACAGAGTTAATCATATGTGTATAAAGTCAATTGAAAATAGATCTCAGTAAAATATAAGAGTGAGACTAAGGGAGGAGGAAGTTTGTAATGCTGTATAGTTCTGCATACATTCCTATGGACTTCTAAGAGTACAGTTTAAAAACTCGCCATGGGACCCCCAAATCCCATTAAGCTGGGTGGTTAAAATGTCATCTTAAGTGTTAAAAGTGATCATATTAAGTGTTAAAGTAAAAATATAAATAGGATTAAGTGTTAAAGTGATCATATAAATAGGATGAAGTATCTGGTAATAATAATAGATAGAATTAAAAAGAAGTGAATACTCTAACATGGGAAGCAGTCCACACAGCAGACTCATAGAATGACAATCGCTTTAAATAGTACTCTGATCAGAATTGTCCCTTAAGGCATTCTGATCTGGCTAAAAAGCCCACAAGAGCATTTAAGGCATGGAAAGCCAAGACACTGTGGCAAAAAATGTCCTACATGAAGGATCTCTGTGGGTGAGACCCCAGTGGAAATAAGTGGTCAACAAAGAGGGAGGTGCTTTTCTCTGAAGAGAGGAGAAGACTTCCAGTTTGCTTATGGCCTTGTCTAAATACTGACTGAGTTTTTGGATTCCAAAGGCTTTCATAGCCTAGGCTACTCATGTCAAGAGCTTCGAGTAATCACTGACATCATACATAAGAGCGTTAATTGTTAACAACAAGAATCACTAATGCACTAACTTCCCATGCAAAACCTCTGTCCTCAGAGTTGTATTATAATTATATCTAAGTGCTCACAAAAGATGCATTAATTTTGGGTGCTTCTTTAAAGTTAATTGTTTCTAAAAAAAAAAGTGAAATTAACTTCAAGATGCAATGACTTTGAACAACCCTTGTCTCAACTGTTGAGGAACAGGTCTTATTTTTTTGTGCAAATTACTGAACTCTTTACTTAGTATAGCATTGATCTTCTATGTATAAAGTTAATCAAAAACAGTTCTTAGTGGAGAATGGGACTGGGAATGGGAGAAGAAGGAGGGGGAGGGGTGGCAGAGTGTGGGAGCATGCGTATGGTGGTATACTCCTTGAGTTGTACTGATGAAATGCATGAAATTTGTATTCCTTATAAAAGGTTTCTTTGGGGGAGGAGGGAATAACCCACAAAGTTGGGAAAAAAATTGAGGAACAGCAAAGGAGGCATTTTTTATGTTTTTGATTCAAAACTGGCATAATAAAATTGGGTGTGGAAATATTTTAAGTTTAAATAAATAACTGACGAGACCATATAATTAATAGCACTGGGTATAGAATAAGAATTATATTTTGAAATTGAGAATTGAATTATGATATTTTCCAACCTTTCTGTCTACTCTATGTATTAGGCATGTCTCCTTACACACTGATCATGGTGCACATATTTAAGCACAGCTGTACACATAAAAATTAGCATTGTTAAATATTTGCTTTAATCTAAAGCCTTCCAATAGATATAATTTAAACTTTCTAGCAGTCACATTTTAAAAAGTAAAATGTACTAGCCGGCGCTGTGGCTCACTAGGCTAATCCTCTGCCTTGCGGCGCTGGCACACCTGGTTCTAGTCCCGGTCGGGGCGCCGGATTCTGTTCCGGTTGCCCCTCTTCCAGGCTAGCTCTCTGCTGTGGCCAGGGAGTGCAGTGGAGGATGGCCCAAGTACTTGGGCCCTGCACCCCATGGGAGACCAGGAGGAGTACCTGGCTCCTGCCATCGGATCAGCGCGGTGCGCCAGCTGCGGTGGCCATTGGAGGGTGAACCAACAGCAAAGGAAGACATTTCTCTCTGTCTGTCTGTCTCACTGTCCACTCTGCCTGTCAAAAAAAAAAAAAAAAGTAAAATGTACTGTTTCCTATCAGTTCAAGTAGTCCTGGCAAAATAATGAAGTCATGATTTACAGAAAAATGTTTTTCTCTAGTTAATAAATTTAAATCTAAATTAAAATAAAGTAAATTTATTTTCTTGGCTGTATTAGCCACATTTGAACAATGCAGTAGCCACATGTGGCCATTGGCTACCATATTGGACAGTGCAGTTTTGAGCCTTTGCATATTTTACTCAAAGAATTGGTGCTACATTAAGTGTTTTTAGTACAGAGTCATTGCTTAGGGAAAATATTAAAAAAAAAAGAAATGTCTTTGTATAGTTCTACTATAAATCTGCATAAATAAAATGCTTTTGTGCTGCACTGATTTCTAAGCCAATTATTTCCCTGATTTTAGCTGTACACATGTATGCTGGGAGGGTTGGCAGAGAGATAGGAGAGGTCGGAGCAGGGCCATTTGATCAACCTGTGATTTAAAAAAAAAAAAGATATATTTATTTATTTGAAAGGCAGAGACAGAGGGAGGGAGGGAGAGAGAAAGAGAGAATATCTTCCTTCCATCAGCTGATTCATTCCCCAAATGGCTACAACAACTGGAGTTGAGCTGATCCAAAGCCAGGAGCCTCCTCCAGGACTTCCATGTGGGTGGAGGGGCCCAAGCATTTGGCCCATCTTCCATTGCTTTCTCAGGCACATGAGCAAGGAACCAGATAGGAAGTGGAGTAGCCTGGACTCAACCCAGTGCTCATATGGGATGCCAGCGTTGCAGAGTGGGCCCCAAACTGTGACTTTTAAAATAAGTTAACCCTAGTGGCTGGCACTGTGGTGCAGCAGGTTAAAGCCTTGGCCTGCAGCACCAACATCCCATATGGGTGACAATTCAAGCCCCAGCTGCTCTACTTCAGATCCAGCTCTCTGATGGCCTGGGAAAACAGTAGAAGATGGCCCAAGTCCTTGGGCCCCTGCATCCATGTGAAAGACCCAGAAGTTTCTGGCTCCTGGCTGCAGATCAGCTCAGCTCTGGCTGTTGTGGCCATTTGGGGAGTGAACCAGTGGATAGAAAACCTCTCTCACTTTCTCTCTGGCTCTACCTCTCTCTGTAACTCTGTCTTTCAAATAAATAAAATAAATATTTTTTAAAAATCAGTAATCCTCTATCACTTTCAATCTCATTGTGAAGCCCTAGTAAAACTAAGCTTTCACCTATAGCCATGTCATGAAGTTGAGGGTGCAGGATGTGGAGCAGGGAGTGATGTACACTTCCTACCTGTGCAAGGGCAGCAGTGGTACTCCTGAAGCATATGTCCAGTGAGAAAACTGAGTATCTTGCAGTCACAATTCTTTCTTTTTTTTTTTTTTTTTAAAGATTATTTGAAAGTCAGAGTTACACAGACAGAGGAGAGGCAGAGAGAGAGAAAAAGAGAGGTCTTCGATCCGCTGGTTCACTCCCCAGTTGACTGCAACGGCCAGAGCTGTGCTGATCCGAAGCCAGGAGCCAGGAGCCTCCTCCAGGTCTCCCACATGGGTTCAGGGGCCCAAGGACTTAGGCCATCTTCTAATGCTTTCCCAGGCCATAGCAGAGAGCTGGTTCAGAAATGGAGCAGCTGGGACTCGAACTGGCACCTATATGGGATGCTGGCCCTTCAGGCCAGGGCATTAACCCGCTGTGCCACAGCGCCGGCCCCACAATTTTCAAACTAAGTAAGATGAATATATGTATTTTCTCCCATTTTTCCCCCAGGGGAGGACTGTGAGTAATTTCTGGTTCCCATTTTTCTGAAATAAGAAAAAGGATACATCTGTTATCACTGAAGACTCATTAGTTTACTATATTTAGAGAAGAGTAAGCCCTCAATGGAACATTTGGGTTCTGTACCTGGCTATTCACATGAACAATCTCTACAGTACCTTAAGTTAGACAATTTACCAAACCCTCCCAGCTCCCTCCTCCCCATGTGTGAGCACTCTTTGCACTGAAAGCAGTGAGCTGTGTCAGGTAATAATGACTTCCCATCCAGCTGGGTGCTGATGGAGCAGCATCTTTTGGGAACTAACAGCAGTAAAAAGAACGCAGATAATCTCAAAACACGTGGAAGAACAAACTGTGATGAGTTCTTCAGACATAAATACTGCATGGCATATCCAATAAATTAGGTGGGTACAAAGATTTTTCTTCCTAAGAAATAATGTGGCAAAAACATGTTGGTATGGTTATTTCTACTTTTTCCTCCCTCTTTGTATGAATGTTTCCATTTTAGATGTAAGGACTTGGATTCTGAATGGTGTTACACTAGGAATATGTAGCATTCACAATGCACACTCTGGTTAAAAAAGCCATAATCATCTGTCTTGGGGGGTGAAGTGATCCACCACGAGAAAAAAAATGCAATCACAGAAATCACAGACAATGTCAATCCTTTGAATATGGCTGAAGAGGAGTGAGAAGAATGAGGTTTTACCAGAACGGAAAATATGAAGGTTTAGTATCTGTAGCTCTGTTTTGAGGAGTCTACAAAATCCCTTTTTCTCGGCAAGCTGCCTCTACTGAATGAGTGGACTTGATGGCGAGCTTTGCACTGTGTCTCCATCCCCTAGACATGGTTAAGCAAGCCAAGGTTATATGGCTGACCCAAGAACAACCCCTGGAGAATTCTAATTGAGATAGGGTTTGCAGTGGAAGGACCCACAGGAAACAGATGACACTCTCAAATTAGGGTAATTTCAATAGAGTGTAGAGATAGTATCATTACAAAGGTATGTGCCCTGTGTCTGGAGGACACTACAGAGAGTAACTCAGGATGCTGGGACTACCAGCAGCAGGAAGTGGAGCTGTCTCTACCTCTGATCTCAAAGGCATGTGTGAAAGGAAAGGTGACCAAAACCTCCAACATGAAAGCCATAGAAAGACAGCTGCATGACAGGAGCAGAGAACTTCTGCTGATGGAGACAACCAGCAGAGGAACCACCAGACAAATATCCCAACCTCTTTCTCTTCCTTCCTTCCTTTTTTCTATTTTAAAGATTTTATTTCATGACAATAGGTCTGATCTGATTTCATAATCATTTAAAAAATCATCTATTATTTTTCACTTTATGTTTCTGTGTGGGAGCAAACTGTTGAAATCTTTACTTAATGTATGCTAAACTGATCTTCTGTATATAAAGAGAATCGAAAATGAATCCTCATGTGAATGGAAGGGGAGAGGGAGTGGGAAAGGGGAGGGTTGCGGGTGGGAGGGACATTATGGGGGGGAAGCCATTGTAATCCATAAGCCGTACTTTGGAAATTTATATTCATTAAATAAAAGTTAAAAAAAATCCTAAAGATTTTATTTATTCATTTGAGGGGTAGAGTTACAGAACATGAGAGAGAGAGACAGAGAGGAGAAAGGTCTTCCTTCCATTGGTTCACTCTCAAAATGGCCACAACAGCCAGAGCTGGGCCAATCCGAAGCCAGGAGCCAGGAGCTTCTTTCCAGGGGCCCAAGGAATTGGGCCATCTTCTACTGCTTTTCCAGGCCACAGCAGAGAGCTGGATTGCAAGACGAGCAACCGGGACTAGAATCGGCGCCCACATGGGATGCCGGCACTGCAGGCAGAGGATCAACCTACTGTGCCATGGCACTCACTCCTCTTCCTTCCTTTCTGTCACCTGCCAGGATTCTTCACAGACCAAATCCAACTGGAAGGCAGATGACATAGAAATCTTTTTATGTAATCTGTTCAAACCACCTCTCAGGAGGAGCAAGGTAGAAGAGGGCAGAGAGTGGATCTGGAGGAGCAGATTGAAGGTATTGGATACCCAGGGTGGCAGAAGGAGTAAGTGGTGAGAACTAGGTTTGTATCATATTATACCAAAGTCAGTCCTACAGGCGGGCAGTCTACAATGAGAACTCAGTGACAGGCAGACACAGAACAGTGCTGATCTTTGTATCACTTAAGGCAAACCTAGTTCAATAATTGATAAATTCCAAAATTTCAATGGTTTAATTCAATAGAAGTACCGTCATTCATTCAGTAGTCCAAGGTGGATGTGTCTGGATGGTAGGAGGTTTTCTGTGTGTGATTTATGGATCCAGGATCCTTCTGTCTCGTGGCCCTGCATCCTGTGGAGCTTTGAAGTTCCCCGTTTCCATCTTGCAGGTGATATAGTCTTAATGTAAGATATATCCTGCAAGGTGTAGTTTGCAAGTGAAACATGAAAGAGAATAAAAAGAGGTACACTGCTTAAAAGCCTCAGTCTGGAAGTGATTTACATCACTTCTGCTTCTGCTCCATAGAAAGTGCTGGTCACGTGACGCGTACCTGGTTTTATCAAAAGCTAAAGAGGTACTCTCTGGGGGCTAAGCCACCAACTGCATTGCCCACATTCCAAATCCTTGTGCCTGGTTCATATTCCAGCTACTCTACACTGTCACTGCAGCTTCCTGTTAGTGCACCTGGGAAGTAACAGATGATGTCTCAAGTGCTCAGGTTCCTACTGTTCATCTGGAAGGCAAGGACAGAGTTCCTGTCCTGGATTTGGCCTGGCCCAACCCCAGGCTATTGTAGGCCTTAGTGGGGAGTAAACCAATAGGTAGTTCTCTCTCTGCCTCTCCCTCTCTGTCACTCTTCCTTCCAAATAAAATAAATCTTTAAAAAAGATGTACAATCTCGGTGAGTTTTTCCTTACATCAACTTCATATAACAAAAGAGGGAGTGGGAGGATTTGGTGGACCTGGTGCCGTAATCTCTGATGGATCTCTACCACAGCCCCAACTCCCAAGGAGGACCTCACTGCACCTTCTTGTCACACATGGTCTCTGTGATAGCCACCTCCCCCTGTGGGAGTTATTCTGAGACATGCTAATCCTAGCAACCAAAACCCTTGACACACCATGCTCATTTAGGATAAGGTGTTGGCAAAGTAACAACAGCCACAAAAAAAAAAAAAAAAAAGTAATCTGCTAATACCTTCAAATTTCTAGAATTTTTTTAATTAGAATCAATTTTTTTTCATTATTTTATTTGAATCTAAGTGCGTGGTATCTTTCATTGTATGCCTATTTACTATGGAAAATATTCTGAAGTCATAAACACTTTAAGAAACTTCATAGCTTTTTAACATTTTAAAAATTGATGAATAGAAATGTTATACATTTGTCATATACAAGTTGTTGCCATAGTTTTTAAATTCTTTTTAAATTCTCTTAAATATTAAGAGAATATTTAAGAGAATTTAAAAAATATTTGAAACCCTGACACAAATAGTACTACCAAAATATTTATTCAAACCAATTGCAGAATGTTCTCTTGGTGTCACATAGTTAAAGTTCTGACTATACTGACCTCACCACTGAAAACACTCATTTTTTTCCTCTTGCTTGATTTCAAAACCTGTCTACATTCAAGAGAATGAAACAGAAACAGGGACTACCTGCCAACTATCCTATAAATTATATCAAGATTTCTAAAAGGAGATTACAAAGTATGGAATTGCAGCTGTCCCGTGATTTCTGCCAGAATTTGACTTAACACACATGAACAAGAGCAGGCTTAGCAGTTCCAAAAGCGTTTGTACTGAGAAGCAGAATCCTTTGTGATGGTTTTTTGCTTACTTTCTGTTTTTCTTTTTCTTTTCTCCCACCAGAAGGGATAGTGCAATACCACTACAGCCAAAAGAAAACCACAGTGATTTGGTCTGAATTCTGAAAATATATAGGTTTTTCAACAGACATTTTCCTATTTTTCTCACATTGTCTAAACATACATCTATGTGAATCGAAATAGCAGACACTTACCACGTAGTACATAATGCAGAAGTGGAAAACACACACAAACACACGGAAGGGCATTTTATTTGAAGAAACAAACAGAAACAGAATCCACAGAACAAACAGCAGAACAGGATGAAGAGAATCCTTAAGGCTGACGTCGGCTGTGCTTTGGGTCACCATCCTCATCCCCTTCTTGTTTAGTGTCCCCTGGAGTGGAGGAATCCAGCAGGGCCATTCTCCCAAGGAGGAGCCTGTGCTGTCTTGTGGAGCTCTTCTGGAGCTTGACCCATGCAAAGAGAATATCAGAGAAAAGGAGGCTGGTGCTTGCCTCCTCTCAACATAGTCCATTCTCAAGGAAAGTTCAACCTCAGCCAGAGGCCACCCACCTCAGAAGCTCAGTGTGCTGGCACAGAACTGGGAAACAAAACACACGCACAGATGGCCTCTGAACGGCCTAAATAGATGTTGCAAAGGCCAGACACTAACAGTCATGGACTTGACTCACAGCATGACCCCACAGGCCCTCATGAGGAGCTGTGACCGAGCTGGGTTCTCTGGGCCTTAGACCAGCTTAGCCCACTGCTGACTTGGTGGCAAGTTAAAGCACGCAGGAGGAATGCAAGGGACACGTCGGGGAGGAGGGGAAGAGAGTAGGGAAAGGGGCCTCGTGGCAGATACATTGATGGGGAAGTGTCGCTCCCCCTCTTCGTGGAGGAGCAACACAGGACCCTGCGCTGTTCTTTCGTCTGCTCGGCCCTCCCCGGGTTTGCTGCTGGTTCTTCCCGGGTTGGCTACTATCCCTTCCACCTCCGTGGAAGGGCAGTTCCCCCTGGCCGCATTCCCCACTTCCGCAGGGGAGCGGCACACCGCCGGCCGGCTCTCTGGGGGGCTGCACGGGTGTTCCTTCAGCTAGATGTTCCCCATAGATGTTCCTGGTGCATGCCGTCTCTCTCCTCCTTTATAGTCCTCCTCCGCCAATCCCAACTCGGCTGCCCACACGCCGAGTACGCTGCTCTCCAATCAGGAGCAAGTCCTACAGTTAATTGGTTGAACTGGAGGCAGCTGTGCGGAAGCTGTTTTCTCCTCTCCCAGCGCCATATTGTAGGAGAGCAGATGCATAGAATAAGTCTTAATTCCAGTAACAGTCTAGTCCGAGCTGCTCCCCACAGAGGAGAGCAGATGCATAGAATAAGTCTTAATTCGAGTAACTTAGTCTAGTCCGGATTGCTCCCCACAGGGAAGAAGTGCTAGCTCATTGCCTGACAATAAGGGAGAAGACAGAGCAATACTGCACAGGAAAACGAAGAACCAGAAAAACACCATGAGGCCGTTGCTCCTTTTATTCAGTAATAAGGTGTGTTACTTGTGAATGTGGGGACCAAAGCTCCAGATGTTTAAGTCTAATCTTCCCACTTAGATTTCACGATTAGTTGAATGGAAGTGAGGGGAGTTTTATTGGCTATAAGCAGAACTCACCCCAGCAAAAGTTTGAATCCTTATGTATTCACTGTATATTTCTCAGTTGGATCTCAAGTTTAACCTTTAGCATTTTAGGGAATCTACATTACTGAAGATACCCATTTATCTAGATTTTAATTTGTAAGACAGTTGTTTTTAAAGGTAATCATGTTTTAAAATATAAAGTTACATTTATGTAAAAGTAAGGTCAACATTTTATAAAATTAAATGACTTGAACTATCTTGCAGTGTTTTGCTATCCACCAAGTACTCATCTGCTAGAAGTCTTAGTTGCCTTTTATTAAACAGTTAATCAGTGCAGCATGATTCTCTGCACAAGTTCTATGGAGAAGTCAGGCCTGCTCTTGGGTGGTATTAATTCATGTATCTCTTCTTTGCTAGTGTTCTAAGTGGCTTTTAATTATTTTTAACATGTTTTATGATGATGATGATGATGATGAAACCACACCCTTCCACTGGGGCTATTCTGAGTGTGGGTTCATGACATAATGGAATATTCATTCCTTAAAACACTTATTTGAGAGAGAGAAAGGGAGGAGAGCAAGGAGAGAAGGAAACAGAGCTCACTAGTTGACACTGCCCTTGATTATGTTCCTCAGGTACATAGTAGGCGCTTAAACACTTGGACATAAATATACTTCATGGAATAAATGCTACATACATATAGAAAGAACGTTGGACATTGTCCAAAATGTATCAATCCAACTGGCCATAAGGAGAGAGCTGAAAGGGATTACATAAGCTCTTTTGCACCTCAAATAGAACTGCATTGACATCTTCCTGCAGAAATTTTCATCCCATCTCCTCCATCCAGAGCTCTTTCTCCATCCACCCCCACACCCCTGACAGTGAGGAATCAAATTAAATGAACACAGAATCTTTGAGCTGGTTCTCTTCAGCACAGTTATTTCAGACCTGATTTTTTCAGCAGAGGGATGGGGTGGGAGTGGGGGTTCAGAGTTAAACCCCAATGTCAGGTGAGTGATGTACAAGTACAGGTTATTCCTGTTTTACTGTTGAGAAAGTTTGGGTAAAAAAAAAAAAAAAACTTTCATTGATCACTCATTGAACTAGAGGCAAATTTGTAGTACAACAGAGACCCCAGGGAAACCTACTTATTGTAGCTTGTATGCCTTCCTAGCTCCAAGCTCTTGTTTTTTTCTTTTCTTAATTTTCCAAGTTATTTTAGCCCTGCAAATATAAGGAAACCGTGAAACGACTGGACACCCTGAGAGTATATATGTAAAAATGCTGAGTTAAAAATGCTAGACATGTAAGCCATATGATTATTATTTTTCTTTGTCATCTGGGGTCCTACCCACCTTTGAAATGCTTTTGAAAACAAAGGTCTTCCTTTGGAACTGATACCCATCTGTCCAAATCATTGACCATAAAAGGTCAATCCTGATATTAAAAAAAAAGAAAGAAACAACTTCCCTTGAAATAGTCCTCAACTTTGATAAGGACATTTTCCTCCTCATTAGCCAAGTGTATTATCTCCATTCCCCACATTTCTTTCTAGCATGAGCATTTATGCTTATAAATGGAAAGAAACCACAACTCCTTTAATCTTTCTCCCTTTGATATTATTGATAAGCATCCTTTAACAGTGCCAAATAAACCACACAATAGGCACATTTGATCAGTTACAATAAAATGGAATCATCTTTCAGGTTTCCAGAGACTGTGTTCTCTAACATTCTCCCTCATGGGGACCCTGGCTCATGGTCTCTGGTGCATAATTAGTTTCTGTAAAGTGGCTCAGTTCCCAGAGTCAGAGAGAGAGTTCTGGCAGATGTGGCCACATTTGAATCCCCTTTTCTGGAAATTTTCTATGGAGGCTAGAAACCAAGACCCTCAATCTCATCCTGACAATCAGCTGAGGTTCGCCAGGTAAGAATTCTGTCACCAGGCAGTAGATGCTACTAGTGAGTGGAACCAGGGAGGTAGGTGGGAAGGATCAAAGAGAGAAAGAACATAGCTAACTTTTCATTGGGCTTCAGATTCTTAGAAACTAACTTTTTGGAGAATGTGAGAAAACTATGGTGTTTGACATGACTGTGATCATGTTATATTAGATGGCTGAAGCTGTTGTAGCCCTTTCTATTCTGAACTTGAGAAATGGTTTTCTTTCCAGAGTCTCATTCATCTTTCCCTCATTTCCCAAGTATGGGCTGATTTCATGCTAATTAGCCACTGTCATGGCCAGTCCAGATCACTGTACTTGGGAGAACGTAGGTAGGTACATGTGGATATGAGGTCATTTAATATGAAATGTAATTGAATGTATGTAGACATATGTATATTCAAAACATGATAGCACTATAATCTGATTTTAAATCTAGTTTTATGACATGACATGTATCTTACAAAGCAAATGATTGAAAGTCATGCTCACTTCAAACTTTTCATTAAGACCACTTTATGCTTGGAGCATTTTAATTATACAGTTATGTTAATTAGCCTCTTTTATTACTTGTGGTTTAGAAGTATTAGATTTAGATTGCAATCTCTAATGATTATTTGCTTCTGATGTGTTAACTAGCATTTCATCATTAAAATAAATTTTGAAATTATATTATCAGTATACTTAGTTATTATCCCATAAGTAATATAAACAAATGGAAGAACTTGTGCCAGATGGTAAAATCAACTCCTTCATTACAGTTTATTTGCAAGGTCAAATATTGCACAGGCCGGCGCCGCGGCTCACTAGGCTAATCCTCCGCCTAGCGGCGCCGGCACACCGGGTTCTAGTCCCGGTCGGGGCGCCGGATTCTGTCCCAGTTGCCCCTCTTCCAGGCCAGCTCTCTGCTGTGGCCAGGGAGTGCAGTGGAGGATGGCCCAAGTGCTTGGGCCCTGCACCCCATGGGAGACCAGGAGAACTACCTGGCTCCTGGCTCCTGCCATCGGATCAGCGTGGTGCGCCGGCCGCAGCGTGCCAGCCGTGGCGGCCATTGGAGGGTGAACCAACGGCAAAGGAAGACCTTTCTCTCTGTCTCTCTCTCACTGTCCACTCTGCCTGTCACCAAAAAAAAAAAAAAAAAAAAAAAAAAAAAAAAAAAAATATTGCACAGATTCTAATACAGTAAATCTTATAATTATTTAAGATACACAAACTAGATCTATTTTAGCACACTAATGAATGATATGCAGTTATTCACTGAAACAAAATGCATGGTTGGCAAAATGATGAACCGTTTGTAGGAAATTTAAGTGGACTGTTAAGATGGAAATTGTAAAATGTACAGTTGCAGAATATCAGCCTTTAAATCTCCTTGGCTTATGGGAGGAACTGCAGTTAGATGTGTCTAGGATCACAGGAAATTACTTTAAGTACAATCAGGCTATCTGGGTTGATCTGATATTTCAGAGATAATATTTTTGAGGTTCTGTTAAAAAACGTGTTCAAAATTACATGGCACAGAAGATTTTCCTTGCTTTTGTGGCCTTGCCAAGATGTTGTCACCTTATCTGTAGTAATATCTAGGCTGACTGAGCACTCCAGGATACATATTTTTTCAAATTATAGACATATAATAATAATGTCTATAATTATAATTATAATAACAGGGAAATTTATTGGTCTCTTTTACAATATCATAAATGCTAAACCAAAGCACAGCTCAGCCCACCTACACCCAGTAAATACATATAGACGTTAAGCATGCCAAAGACAACTAGATTTTTTCAGGTATAGATTTCTATTTCTTTTACAAGATTCATCTAGGGAAATGACTAAGCTAGAATCAGAAAACTTCTCTTTCAGCCGGCGCCGTGGCTCAATAGGCTAATCCTCCGCCTTGCGGCGCCGGCACACCGGGTTCTAGTCCCGGTCAGGGCGCCGGATTCTGTCCCGGTTGCCCCTCTTCCAGGCCAGCTCTCTGCTATGGCCAGGGAGTGCAGTGGAGGATGGCCCAGGTGCTTGGGCCCTGCACCCCATGGGAGACCAGGAAAAGCACCTGGATCCTGGCTCCTGCCATCGGATCAGCGCGGTGCGCCGGCTGCAGTGGCGGCCATTGGAGGGTGAACCAACGGCAAAAAGGAAGACCTTTCTCTCTGTCTCTCTCTCACACTGTCCACTCTGCCTGTCAAAAAAAAAAAAAAAAAAAAAAAAAAAAGAAGAAAACTTCTCTTTCTTTCAATGAATTCTTTGGATACTTTGATAAATGGCCATATATGAGGGGTCTTCAAATGGAAATATCACTATGCCCCTAAATCTGTGTATACAAAATACATGAATTGTGTTCACCTTATACAAATAAAGAAGAAAAATAGATGACAAAAAAGGTTCATGAAGAATGCATATTAAAAAAAACTATACATGGACTTCAAAAATTTTGTGTCAAACTGAATTTATCTTTGAATTCCATTTTCCCTGAACTTCTTGCAGTATGCTGTTATGCATAAATACAACTTTTGAACTTCATTCAATGATCACAGATTGGGTAAACCCAAACTTCATGATCCTGGTGGACTTATTAGCATTATCTCAGGTGCTGATTGATGCCAGGCCTAGACTGAGGATCCAGCAGGCAAAGGCAATTCTTATATTGCGAGTGAACCAGATTCCTAGAATCTCTATTCAACATGTGTCTTCTTCCTCATTTTATAGTTCGTTATTAATATCTTCCTGTCCACCTCCGAATGTTTGTTCCTTTCTCAAGTGTAGAACCTGCATGTCATTCGTCTTCAGTTGCCAAAATTCTTAACCTTGCCCCTTGCACAGAGGGCTCTCCATCGTGTTGAGACAGAACTCCATGTCTACAACTGTGCAGCTCACCCTTCAATGTGATTATGAGTGTCTTGAGCCCTATCAATACCAAGGCAGTGTTAGGTGAACTATTATTATATTCCATCTGAAGTTTAATTAGTCATAGCTCTCTTTTTTTAAAAAAAAAATTACCATTCACACTCCCTGGGTAATTAAAATTGGAACAGTGAAAGTGTGTAAGTGGAGAAATGTTAGAAGGAAACCAGTGCCCACCTCAACACTTCCAAAGAAAAGTGAGGAATAAATTCTTCAAAATCAGCAGCCTCCCCTCCCCCCTCCCCTACCATCTGATAAGACCTTTTGCAGGGATGACAAACGTGGAGGCCCCAAGGGTTGTCTTTTCTGTAGGAAGTTGGTGTTTCTTCTCTTGGAAGGTGATTTATTTTCAATTTGAGAAGCACACATACATGGTGGGAAGTTTTCTAAAGATGAGCATTCTAGGGCCTTGTCCCCGAGTTGGAGAGGTGGGTGTGTACACCTCAATTTTAAAATCTCGACGTGTCTCTGCATGTTCAGTTTGATTGGAGCCACGCTCAGCCGGCTAGTAGGAGAGCAAATACACTCTGAGAAGTAGCATCTTTTCTCAGTGAGATAGACTAATTATGATGAATTAAAATCTTTATTTAATCTTCCCACAGTTATCCTTTTAATGTGTTCTATAATTGCAAACCTTTAGTTTGTTAATCTCTGGTTCATTAGCAGATGTCTTAAGTGTTTAAGGAGCATGTGTAATATTCTGATAATTACTAATCTTTGTTTATAGCACATTTCCGAAGATCTCTTCAGGGAGTTTTATTAGGTTCATCACCACTTATTATCAGTGTACAACTTTTATTAGCAGCCTTTTGCCCCTATAAATGTTGGAATGTGGGGGCTTTATAAAATGAAATGTCTCTTCTCTCTTATGGCTAATAAGCTCAAATATTAGGTATTTTGCTTTCTCTCCAAACCAAATTTTTTTTCCTAATGTCTGTTGTCCAAAGGCAGAAAAGGAACAAAGGCTGAGGATTAAATTACAAATCTCACCAGTTTACATTACGAACCAGTAGCTTCACTGGAATTAGAACTGGTGTCTCCCACTGTGTCTCTGTTCCTCAAGATGTCTCACCTCTTTCGACACAAAGGTGGAATCATTATATAGACTGTTGCCACTGTAGTAGCGTAAAATACCACCGAGGATGAAAAATGCAACTTAAAACTCTCTTTAAGTGTTCCTGGCGTCCCCACCTAAAATAAAATATACCAAACCCTCTTACCTCATTTTGATGACTAAAATCCCTTTAACACAGGACAAGTTTTGGCAGATGACAAATCAAAGTAAAAGTCAGAGGATAAATGATTGATGGCACTGTGTTTCTGAGAGGAGGGGTTGTTGGGGGTTAGTAGGAAATAGCACAAGAGCACATTGAACTAGGATATGACCTAGAGTGGTGCCATAAATAAGCTTCACCTATGCAACTCATTTGCTTAGTACCAAAGAGGTGACTTGGAACAGCTTTTGCCCCACCAGTCTCCATAAGTTCCCTCCCACACAGCACCCCAAATACTTGTGTGATCTAGGGAAAAAGCAAGTCCCATCACCTACCCCAACCTACCCTTTATAACTCAATGGCTGTGTTTTCATATAAAGACAAATGATATACATTCTTATACATACATGTATGTGTATACATGTACACACATGCACATATAGTGTATCCTAAGGTCTCCACTCCTCGGAAGAGATCCATAAGCTTTTTTAAAGAAGATAGGTATAAAATTACTTTGGAGATAGAGGCACTGCATAAACTTGAGGTCTGGGAATTTTCAAACTTCTGCTAAGTCTTTTAAAGCAGCAAAGCCATTTGACTTCTCACAGACATGTGCTTCTATATGGCCATATCTTCGGAAGTCCTCAGACAAGGTGAACCGCCGTATCTAACGACACTGAGAATCAATAACAGACCAGTTTAAAAGTTGATATTACTGAACATATCATGAAGTCAGTAAAAGATGCTGCAAACACATTTCTGACAAATTTAGAAAAAACAGTGTTTCAGTGAGGACATTTTTTAGCTTTCAGACTTACACTGTGCATTTACATGTGAAAACGGAAAAGCCCCTCCTTGCCCTGGTGGTTACCACAGGAGCACAATGGCCATTCCTGGCCATCCAAGTGTGTGCAGTCCTGCGCTCGTGCCTGCTGCAGCAGAGAGCTTCTTTGGCTGCTTTGCCCCATGGCCTAGGGTTCGAGTCGTGCTGTCTGCCCAGATAGCAGGCGGCACATATTCCTCAAGTGTTACTCCATTGTCCCATCCGCTGCTTTGGCAGCAGCAAGTTTTCATTCTAATAAAAGGAGCTACTCAGATGGAAATTCCAGATGTGTCTCAGCAGCTTTTATTAGGACAATGGGGAGGTCCAACTTTTTCTTCTAAATACAATCAAGAGTAGTGTGGCTTTGCCTTTGTAATTTTACGAAGAGTTGTGTTACATAACTGGAAAATTGTCTTCCCAAGCATAGAGAGAATTTGTTAGACAGAATGCAGCTTGGGAAACACTGATGTAAAGCTGCTATCCAGGAGAGAAACCTTTTAAGTTGCTGAAATGTAGTGGAGAGGAAGAAGGAAATTGCTGTTTTACATGATTGACCAAAATGCACTGTAATTATATCAACTTAAAACAGATTCCTTAGGAGAACTGATAACTCTGTGATCAGAATAAGTCATGTGTGGTGGGACAAAATGCTGCGTGTACTTTCTCTGCAAAGTATAGACATGCCATACGTGAGATGCACAGTGGAACAGACAACTGTGCTCGCCTTGGCCTGTTTTGTGGGACCTCCAGCTGCTTTGGCACCGGGAAGACTGGCAGGGAGCTCCGCTAGACATCAGTATGTAGCATGCCTGCCGTCCGCTGGCATTGCTCACCCAGCACAGCCTGCAGACTTTCCTCATGTCATGTGATTTTGATGTTGCCGCTTCTGTTTGTAATAAACACAGCTTCTCAAGGATGCCAATGACTGTCCTTGCTGCCAGTTCTAAAGTGGATGGGTGAAGTCGAATCACAGATATTTAGCCCAAAGCTCTTCTTTCTGCATTTTCCCTTTTCCTTCCAGTCTCTACTGTGTTCTCTGTCAGCCACAGTACAGAAAGATGATAAGAGATCATCCCCAATAAGAGGGGCACTAGTATTTATTCGGTGCCAGTAAAGCTCATTGGCTGGCATCTGATTCTCTGAAACACTGTTCCTAAATGTTATTCCTCAGGTGTATGGTAAAAGTCTATTTGGAAAGCTCCTCTATCTGACTATAAGCGTCTAAAATTAAGAACTATGTCTTATTTCTTTGTAACCATCCAAACAGTGGAGTACCTAATATAAGTAGTGCTCAAAGTGTTCATATTAACTGAATGAAGCAGGGATTGGAAATTATGTCTATTTGGTTTTGGGGGGAAAAAGAAATTACAACTAGCCAGTAAAAGTCCCTAGAATTCCAATGACCCGATTAGATAACTATTTACTTAGAAATACCTGTATTCTGTGTTCAGGTTCACATAAGCTGACTGGAAACCTACCTGGGTATTACCTGAACATTCAGACATCATAGGAAAAAACTTAAGTCTCTAACCCAGGCAGTAAACGAGAGGTTAAGATTGATTTCCTTTCTTTTTTTTTTTTTTTTAAAGACATTTATTGGGGCTGGCGCTGTGGCACAATAGGTTAATTCTCTGCCTGCGGCACCAGCATCCCATATGGGCACCAGTTCTAGTCCCAGCTGCTCCTCTTCTGGTCTAGCTCTCTTCTGTGGCCTGGGAAAGCAGTAGAAGATGGCCCAGGTACTTGGGCCCCTGCACCCGCATGGGAGACAGGGAAGAAGCACCTGGCTCCTGGCTTTGGATCGGCACAGCTCCAGCTGTAGCAGCCATTTGGGGAGTGAACGAACGGACGGAAGACCTTTCTCTCTGTCTCTCCTTCTCACTATCTGTAACTCTACCTCTCAAATAAATAAATACAATCTTTTAAAAAAAAGACATTTATTTTATTTGGAAAGTAGAGTTGGAGGTGGGAGGGAGAAAAGGAGGGAAGGAGGGATGGAAGGAGAGAGAGAGGTTTTTCTTCACTGGTTCACTTCCCAAATGACTGCAGTGGCTGAGGCTGGACCAGACCAAAGCCAGTGGACTGGAACTCCATCTGGGTCTCCATGTGTGAGGCAGAGGCCCAAGTACTTGGGTCATTCTCTGCTTCCTTCGCAGGCACATTAGCAGGGAGCTAGATGGGAAGCAGAGCAGCTGGGGCCAGAACTGGCACCCACCAGAACTTAACCCCACTGTACCACAATGCCGGTTCCAAGATCGATGTTCTAGGTATCAGGATGCACTGGCATTAATCCAACTGCTGATTCTTATGGTTCCAACAAGGACTAGAGTCAGGGCGCTGTGAGATGGCCATAGAGAGATGGCTATAGGGCTCAGATGGCTGAAGAGCAGAGAAAGGGCACATTCCCTATTGTGCTTCGACTTCATCTCCTACATACCCTCCTCCAACTGACTTCGTCTCCACCTACCCTGAGCGCTCTGTGTGTGCAGAAAGCAGAGTGCTTGACCTCCTCTCAGAGGAAACCAGGCCCGGCTGCTGAGGCGAGGGCCTTTGCCTTCACGTCCCTCATTAGAAGGACAGATTTCCCTCCCTGGCCTTTCTTCCTATCATTTCCCTGCTGGAATGCTTCCTCCTGGCTTGTTCCTTTTACCTCTGAATCCCACGAGGACTAGCTCAAATCCCTTCTTCCTGAAGCCCTTCCTGACCCTCCACAGAAAGCAGTAATTACTCCCCCAGCAAACACCTGGACAACCCACTGCCAGTGCTACTCAGCATTTTGGATATATGCCCTTATATTATTAATTGGGTTTTTTTTCTCTTTCTTTCTTGTGCTCTTTGAGAACAGATAATGCCCTGGGTTTTTATAAAACCTACAGCATCTCTTTTATCATATGGCAGACATTAAGAAAATATTTGGCAATTTGGGAGAAAAGCATCTAGAAAGGAATTTAGTGAGGGAAATGAACTTAATGAAAGATTATTAAACATATTATGAGAAACATCTATGTTCATGTAATACTTTATAATATAAGAAAGCATTTTAAATAATTTTCTTGAAAGCGCAATCAGAGAATCTTGGATTTCCCAACCAGATATAAGTGTTTCGTACTCAGCAGTGAATACAGGTTATAAATATACAACGGCAAAGATGGCAATTCTTATTTGAACTAGAACCAAAGTTTGGGAAATGACTTTGTATGCTCCTAAGTTAGTTGTTGTATACATCTACATATAGTTCTCTCAATGTATTATTTAGCATGATGTATTATTTATTATATCAGTATAATCCAAATTACCAAGTTATCTCATCTACATGCTGCAGCCAGGAATTACCCAAACATGGTACATCTACCTGACTGTCCAATAGTGTTCCTATTTTAGACAGAACCTCTTGCTGACTCTTCCAGGACACTAATTCTACTAATTGTACATACATCAGATGGATCGAAAACAGTTTAAATAAGTTGGCTATACTAGTACATGTTCTTCTGATAGGCTCCCCACAATTTAAATTTGACATATAATTCTCATCCAGAAAGTAACCTAAAACTGGTTATGCCAATATAGATAGATGTTTAACTCAAAAAATCATTATAAAGATAATTATTTTTATTAAAGATGTGTTTATTTATCTGAAAGGCAGAGTGAGAGGGACTAACACTGAGAGAGAATAGAGAGAAGTCTTCCTTCTACTGATTCACTCTGCAAATGCCTGTGACAACCAGGGTGAGGCCAGGTTGAAGTCAGGAGCCCAGGACTTATTCCCTCCAGATCTCCCACATGGGTGGCAGGAATCTAAATACTTGGGCCATCATTTGCTGCCTCCCAGGCACATTAGCAAGAAGCTGGATCAGAAGCATGAAGCAACAGGGAACTTGAACCAGGCATTCTGAGTTGGGATGCCAAGTTGGGATATTCCAAGTGGTGACTTAACCTGCTGTGCCACACCTACCCATTTATGATGTTTTAAACTTTGACAATCATAGGTATAGAGTTGCAGAATATTCCTTGCTGGGTTGAAGATTAAAGAAGTATGTATGTAGTGTATTATTAAAAAAAAAGCATTTAAAGAGAAAAAAAGACCCAACAACTCACCCTTTTCATGACATGTCTATTGCATTTCTTCCTGCTTTGACATCCTTATCTCTCACCCACACCACTGCACTGCCTTCATCATTGTTCTCTCTGCTACACTCTCATTCTGATCCTCCCAGTCAGACAATAAATCTCATCTAACATTCGTATGTGCCTAGAACTCTGCTGGAACGTGGAACTCTCGCACCTCTGAACAGCTACTGTCCCACATAAACACATTTAGCAACTCTCTCCACTTTACAAATTCACGTGCAATTTTAGCCTTGCATTGTGCACTCTCTCTGGTCATATGCCTGACTACCTCAGCCAAAGCAACATGTGTGTATTCACTCTTCCCCATGACATGTCAGCTTTTAGTGTATGACCAACCAAAGAAGGCCCACCTACTTGGGTCCCTGCTACCCTGGATGGAGTTACAGGCTCCTGGCTTCAGTCTGGCCTGCCCCAACCCACACTGTTGTGGCCATCTGGGGATTGAACCAGTGGATGGAAGACAGCTTGCTTGTGCTCTCTCGCTCTCTCTTTCTCTCTCTGACCCTTCCTCTCTCTGTAACTCTGCTTTTCAAATAAATAAATCTTTTTAAAAAATGTAAAATTATGACAGAAGCACAGAACAGAGAGGGCCTTAAGTCAGAATTTAGATAAGGAGGTAAAACATAAGGACTAAGCAGACTAAAGAAACCAAAGAATGGTGGAAGAAATGAGACTCCTTGTCACCAATTTCTTTAGAGGGACTGGCGCTGTGGTGCACTGAGTTGAGTCCCAGCTGCTCCACTTCCAATCCAGCTCTCTGCTAATGCACCTGGGAAAGCAGCAGAAGATGGCCCAAGTCCTTGGGCCCCAGCACGCATGTAGGAGACCCAGAGGAAGCTCCTGGCTCATGGCTTTGCATGGGCTCAGCTCTGGCTGTTGCGGATATTTGGGATGTGAACCAGTGAGTGGAAGACCTCTCTCACACTGTCTACCTCTTTCTGTAACTCTGTCTTTCAAATAAATATATCTTTAAAAAAAAATTCTTTAGAAACACACCCCAGCACCAATACAAATTCAAAAGTTAAGACTCTCATACTGGAAAATTCCATATCAGTAGGCTGGAGTTTTGAGATACATGATCATTCCCAAAAAGGAAAAAAAAAAAAGAATTCAGCTTTAAAAAATAGGATATATTTTAGTTGGGCCAACTATATATAGTGCTGTGCTTCTGCAAATATCCATGTAGCCTGAAGTACCTGTAATGGCTGACCCCGCCCTTCATGAAGTGGTGATATATATGAAGTGGTATCTAATACAACCAACTACAAACCCAACTCTTGCTCCAAGGGCAGGCTCCTATGTGCCAGGATTAATTCCAAATTCACAATCGGGATCAAATGTAGGTCATATTAGCTCTTTGTATTTTTAACCTTTATATTGAATTACCTCAAGGAACACCAATTAAGATAAGTAGAACGACTTATTTGTTTCATACACATCTTCAGATTTCTGTGTTATACATTGAAACAATATATGACATCTGTGTATGCTTTTTACAGAAGAAATGCACAAATGCCTCAGGGTGCAGCTGCCTCACTAAGAAACAGATGAAAAAAATCTTATTCTGTCATTTCTGTTAAAGTATAAAGAAATATACTTTTTAAAACTATAAAAATAAGGCAACGATTGTATAAGGCAAATGAATCAATAAAATCTATAGCAAAGACCAAAGTATTTCAGAGTAATCTGAAAAAGCTGACTTTCTAGGACTTTGAAAAATGAGAAAAGCCATTTGGTAAACTCTTTAACTTGGATTTTTATTTGTTTAATTTTGTTTCTAGGTTCCAGATTCAGAGATGCACAACTGATCCAAACAGTTATAAAAGCTTGGGAGATAGCTTTCGAATGATTTTCCGAACAGAAGGGTATGTAACATCCTTATATAGACTTTGTATTGATATAAATGTTTTAATTATTTCTATATGATATGGTTTCTCATTTTGAGTAGTTTATTTTTCTAGTCTTTTGTTTAAGATTTATTTATTTGAATAAGTGCAGAGTTACAGAGAGGGAGAGACAGAGAACAGTTTTCTATCTGCTGGTTTACTCCCCAAATGGCCACAGTGACTGACGCTGGGCTAGACTGAAGCCAGGAGCCTGGAACTCCATCTGGGTTTCCCATGCGGGTGGTAGGGGCCCAAGTACTCAGGCCATCATCTGCTGCTGCCTTTCCAGGCACATTAGCAGGGAGCTGGATCAGAATTAAAGCAGGTGGGACTCTAACCTGCATTCATGGAGAGTGCTGGTCTTGTAGGCGGTGACTTAATCCACTGCACCACAATGCTGGCCCCTATTTTTATAGTCTTATTAGTGAAAAATACTTGTTAGGATGCTTTCCTGCTTGTTGCTTATCCTGATAAAATATTTGGAAACTGAACTTATATGTAATGGCAACCACCACAGAAGGATATTAATGATTAGTTGAATGACTCAAGGACAATTTCTAATTTATACCAACAAGGCTTTTTAAAAGTTCTTGTAACTGGAGCTATCTGAACTTCATATTTCTCTATTTGGTAGTTAATTGCAATGCTCAAATGCATTCTTTGTTTGCACAGTGGTTTGTGCAATCAAAACAGATATGTGTCAAAAATTGATGCATCAAACTCATTATTGTATCTATTAGATAACCAAATAGAATATGCTATTTATATGAGATACATGTGTGGATTTAGTTGAAGTCTGTACATAGTATATTTTTTAAGTAATATTATATTTTATTTTGGAAGTTACTTTTGTAAGAGCATTGGTTGAAACTAATTTTTCCAAAAATGTAACAATAATAATAACTGGTATATATTTAGTCTCTATTTTGTAATAAGAATTCTCCTTACCACTCACTAGAGTGGGTTC